>NC_092225.1:48424478-48551978 GCF_036320965.1 Panulirus ornatus | reverse complement strand
GGGGTGAAGAAGGTGGTGAGAGTAAGTGAGCTTGGGAAGGAGACCTGTGTGGGGAAGTACCAGGAGAGACTGTGTACAGAATGGAAAAAGGTGAGAACAATGGAAGTAAGGGGAGTCGGGGAGGAATGGGATGTATTTAGGGAATCAGTGATGGATTGCGCAAAAGATGCTTGTGGCATGAGAAGAGTGGGAGGTGGGCTGTTTAGAAAGGGTAGTGTGTGGTGGGATGAAGAAGTAAGAGTATTAGTGAAAGAGAAGAGAGAGGCATTTGGACGATTTTTGCAGGGAAAAAATGAAATTGAGTGGGAGAAGTATAAAAGAAAGAGACAGGAGGTCAAGAGAAAGGTGCAAGAGGTGAAAAAAAGGGCAAATGAGAGTTGGGGTGAGAGACTATCAGTAAATTTTAGGGAGAATAAAAAGATGTTCTGGAAGGAGGTAAATAGGGTGCGTAAGACAAGGGAGCAAATGGGAACTTCAGTGAAGGGCGTAAATGGGGAGGTGATAACAAGTAGCGGTGATGTGAGAAGGAGATGGAATGAGTATTTTGAAGGTTTGTTGAATGTGTCTGATGACAGAGTGGCAGATATAGGGTGTTTTGGTCGAGGTGGTGTGCAAAGTGAGAGGGTTAGGGAAAATGATTTGGTAAACAGAGAAGAGGTAGTAAAAGCTTTGCGGAAGATGAAAGCCGGCAAGGCAGCAGGTTTGGATGGTATTGCAGTGGAATTTATTAAGAAAGGGGGTGACTGTATTGTTGACTGGTTGGTAAGGTTATTTAATGTATGTATGACTCATGGTGAGGTGCCTGAGGATTGGCGGAATGCGTGCATAGTGCCATTGTACAAAGGCAAAGGGGATAAGAGTGAGTGCTCAAATTACAGAGGTATAAGTTTGTTGAGTATTCCTGGTAAATTATATGGGAGGGTATTGATTGAGAGGGTGAAGGCATGTACAGAGCATCAGATTGGGGAAGAGCAGTGCGGTTTCAGAAGTGGTAGAGGATGTGTGGATCAGGTGTTTGCTTTGAAGAATGTATGTGAGAAATACTTAGAAAAGCAAATGGATTTGTATGTAGCATTTATGGATCTGGAGAAGGCATATGATAGAGTTGATAGAGATGCTCTGTGGAAGGTATTAAGAATATATGGTGTGGGAGGCAAGTTGTTAGAAGCAGTGAAAAGTTTTTATCGAGGATGTAAGGCATGTGTACGTGTAGGAAGAGAGGAAAGTGATTGGTTCTCAGTGAATGTAGGTTTGCGGCAGGGGTGTGTGATGTCTCCATGGTTGTTTAATTTGTTTATGGATGGGGTTGTAAAGGAGGTAAATGCAAGAGTCCTGGAAAGAGGGGCAAGTATGAAGTCTGTTGGGGATGAGAGAGCTTGGGAAGTGAGTCAATTGTTGTTCGCTGATGATACAGCGCTGGTGGCTGATTCATGTGAGAAACTGCAGAAGCTGGTGACTGAGTTTGGTAAAGTGTGTGGAAGAAGAAAGTTGAGAGTAAATGTGAATAAGAGCAAGGTTATTAGGTACAGTAGGGGTGAGGGTCAAGTCAATTGGGAGGTGAGTTTGAATGGAGAAAAACTGGAGGAAGTGAAGTGCTTTAGATATCTGGGAGTGGATCTGTCAGCGGATGGAACCATGGAAGCGGAAGTGGATCATAGGGTGGGGGAGGGGGCGAAAATTTTGGGAGCCTTGAAAAATGTGTGGAAGTCGAGAACATTATCTCGGAAAGCAAAAATGGGTATGTTTGAGGGAATAGTGGTTCCAACAATGCTGTATGGTTGCGAGGCGTGGGCTATGGATAGAGATGTGCGCAGGAGGATGGATGTGCTGGAAATGAGATGTTTGAGGACAATGTGTGGTGTGAGGTGGTTTGATCGAGTAAGTAACGTAAGGGTAAGAGAGATGTGTGGAAATAAAAAGAGCGTGGTTGAGAGAGCAGAAGAGGGTGTTTTGAAATGGTTTGGGCACATGGAGAGAATGAGTGAGGAGAGATTGACCAAGAGGATATATGTGTCGGAGGTGGAGGGAACGAGGAGAAGAGGGAGACCAAATTGGAGGTGGAAAGATGGAGTGAAAAAGATTTTGTGTGATCGGGGCCTGAACATGCAGGAGGGTGAAAGGAGGGCAAGAAATAGAGTGAATTGGAGTCATGTGGTATATAGGGGTTGACGTGCTGTCAGTGGATTGAAGCAAGGCATGTGAAGCGTCTGGGGTAAACCATGGAAAGCTGTGTAGGTATGTATATTTGCGTGTGTGGACGTGTGTATGTACATGTGTATGGGGGGGGGGGGTTGGGCCATTTCTTTCGTCTGTTTCCTTGCGCTACCTCGCAAACGCGGGAGACAGCGACAAAGTATAAAAAAAAAAAAAAAAAAAAAAAAAAAAATATATATATATATATATATATATATATATATATATATATATATTCCTATGGTGTCTACGGGGAAAATGAAACATGATAAATTCCCAAGTGCACATGTTTACCAAATGGCGTCCTAGCTTCTTCTCTTCGATGTATAGCAACTGACTTTTATTTCTCTCTTGTGTATCCTCTGATGATGTGATTATTACACGAAAGTGCACTTGGGAACTTATCGTGTTTCATTTTCCCCGTGGACTCATAGGAATATCTTGATCACGCGCAAAACTGTGATCCTTTCCAATATAATATATATATATATATATATATACATATATATATATATATATATATATATATATATATATATATATATATATATATATATATACTGATTGTTATCCTCAGAGAACAACAGAGTATAATCCGAGATATCCAAAGAGTATTCTATTAAGACAAAGGTGACAGTACTATATCTGGCTAGTCTGATATAACCAGTTGGTAGGGCAAATATATATGCAACAAGACGGACAGCTACTACTAGCTGGACGGACAGATATAATCAGCTAGACGGTCAGATATACCTTGCTGAACGAGTAAATATACCCAGATAGACGTCAGATATATCCAGCTGAATGGGTACATATAACCAATTAAATGGTTGATATACCTAGATGAACGAGCAGCTAGACAGGCAGGTATAACCACAGCTGGACAGGCGGATATACCGAGTTGAACGGACAGACATAACCAGCTAGACGGTCAGCTATAACTCGATGGACAGGCGGATATACCTAGTTGGACGGTAAGATAAATAACCAGCTGGTTGGGGTGGATATACCTAACTAGACGAGCAGACACACCTTGCTCAACAGTCAGATGTTAACATCTGGACTGGCGGATATACCTAACAGGACGGGGGCAGATATACAGATGCATGGACAGACAAACAGACAGACGGCCATTAACAGGGAGACAGACAAAGAGACTGAAGACACTCACCCATAGTATATTATTCCCATGTCACTCCCTCCACCACACACACCCCTCCACCCCTTACCACCAACCACATCGTCTCCCCTGCCTATCTGGCAACCACAGTCACTCTTCCTTACCACCTGTCACGCCTTAATCTCCTCCTGAATCACATGACGTCATTATGCTACGTCATATCTGAGCCATGACCCTCAGTTGCCACGAGGAAGGCAACTATCATCCTTGTAAGCCCTTTTCACAAGGGTAGGATTTCCCCTCCTTCTCTCAGACGAAGCTATCGAATGTATGATAATGATACCACGTCAGCCTCCCGAGGTTCAGTTTAGTTAGCTTTCTCTGAGAGGGTTATTTTGCCTGATGCTTGCTGGGATGATGGTGTTGGTTGGCAGGAGGCGCTACTGAACTGGGCATGTGTAGTGACGTATAGAAATAATGTACGTTATGTAGCGTCGCGCTGATCTGGGTAGATAATGTAGCGGGTGTTCATGTGTGTATGAATTGTAGCGGATGTCGGTCTCGGTAGTAGAGAGGCTTTTAACATTATGTGTTTTATCTCCCCTTGCATTACCTTGGCTTGCTTGCCTCCCTCCACGTGATTTCGAAACTAGAATACAGTACATCATAAAGTTCACGAACGTCATCATCTGTTCATTCTGTTGTATTTGCTAAAAGTTTATGCAAGATTTCAAAATGGCAGTTGAATAGCTTCCTCGGCTAAGCTGGTGGGCTGGTTGGGTGGGGTTGTGGGCCACCAGACGATCAGTTCTGGGTTGTCTCACCAAGACACCAACACCGCCACGTCAGGCTACATATCCAGCTCACTTCATGACTTCGTCTTTATCACAGAAAGGGCAGGAAGTCCTTGATCCTCTCAGATACGCCGCGGGAAATGGTCGGGCCAGAATCAATCAAATCTTGTTCAACAATAAAGTTTGGTTACGTTGTGAACGAGAAGTAACTCCACACATCATTGGGTCTAACCCTCACGTTAAGAGTAAGACACACATATATATATAGCAACAAAGGCCATCGCTGGCTAACAACACAATTAGGAAGTGATCGTCCACCGCTCAGCTCTGACAGCTACTGGTGGGTGATTAGGTCTCCTGCTCGCTGGGGTGTGTCGCTTGGTTATGCTTACCTCGACAACGAGGGCTTACAGCGCTGGACCAGTGTGTGGTAACTGGCTACCAGTCATATGGTAACGATCGGTGAATCATCCTAACTATTTGATCAATGAACGTACATGAATGTAAACCTGCAACTGCCAACCCCAAACATTCACCAACAACAACTTGCATTCACTGAATGATTTTGTTGAAATTGACACAATTTTCTTCGCATTCTGGTTTTACTTCGCAACTTCCTTATAGATGGCATCTTAGGTGGGTGTTGATGTACTTACTACCCGATGTGGTTGGCGTTGAACTGTATACGTGGTGTTGTAGGTGGGTTTTGAACTGTATACCTGGTGTTGTAGGTGGGTGTTGAACTGTATAAGTGGTGTTGTAGGTGGGTGTTGAACTGTATAAATGGTGTTATAGGTGGGTGTTGAACTGTATAAGTGGTGTTATAGGTGGGCTTTGAACTGTATAAGTGGTGTTGTAGGTTCAGGTTTATGGCGTTGGCGGAGTGGATGTGGGATCTATTCTGGTGGTCCAGTGGATTTAGATGATGAAGTATGCATATAGGTGAGGTAGTGGTGTGCAGAATTGATGGTCCAGTGGATGTAGGTGATGTAGTATGTATATAGGTGAGGTAGTGGTATGAAGAACAGATGCTCCAATGGATGTAGGTGATGTAGTGGGTATACAGGTGAGGTAGTGGCGTGTAGCGACATAGTGGGTGAGGATCAATGTGTGTGGTGATATACAGTTACAGACCGAGCTTTGGGACGCCCAGGGCGTAGAGGACCATCCTGTATAAGGCTAACCACTCAGCATCGAGCCAACAGGCAGAAATGATGCTGTAAAATCCATTCAGATGACGCCTTTTAAAACTACAATTTCCTTGTAAAGATGTGTGTCTACCTCTTTTGATCGTCTGTGATTCAGTGCAACGGTCTTTTCTATCAAGTTTTCGAACTGTTAATGTTTCAAGTTTCACTTGTTTCTTTACGACCCATCACCTTCTTAAAGTCCTCCTCCAGAACTTCCCGTTTGTTTTTATTCCCAGAATGACACGAGGGATTCTGCAGTAAAGGTATCTTGTCTTTCAGAAACGATCCCCTACGTCTTGAAAACTTCAAACACTCTCTTCAATTCTCTTCAAGTCTTTCTTATTTGGTTCTGCTTTCTAAGGGAACTTGCAATGCAACTTGAGCCGTTGGTTCATTTTAAACCCGAGAGCTCACTCAGCGGCAGCAGAACCTACATCCTACTATTCAGAAAAAGGAATATTTCATCTGAATATGTCACCAACATATTTGCAAATGCAGTCTGTTGCAAATTCAAATAATATGATCCCGCTGCCATTAGTATTTTGAAATCCTCATCTTTCACATCCGGGTGACATGTTTTATGACATTCTAACCCATTCCAGTTTCTAACACTTGGTATTAACGTTATATTTCAAAGTGACAAGACAAAGGATAAGTTCCGATGCCTTCGGTAAGCAGGTCTTCATTTTCCATTTATCATCCACTCTTAGTGAAGGCGCGCGCGTGAGCAGAAACTGTGGTATTTTGTTCGCCCGACAATATCTCTTAAGTCGATCGACCGAAATAAAAACGATTCACTTATGACATCACTGAATGTGGCAAGTGTGTTTGGCTGTCGAGAGCAGACTGGATGCGAACCATCGCCCTCAACGTCATGTCATCTGGAACAGTCTCTGGTCTTCTTGGAACAGGTGTTCCATGAGCAGAACGTACTCGTGTGAAAGAAAAAAGAGAGAGAATTCAAAACCAAATGTAAAAACTGTCAGATATGGAATATGAGATGAAAACAATGGATGGAGATAGTAAAAGAGACGTGAGATCCTGAAACGAAACAGGTAGCTAAGAGATCGAATGAACAGTGAGACACTGAAACAAAACAGGGCACTATGAAAAATTTCAGTTTTTCAGTTGAGAAGGAAAACAAAAACATGAAGTTTCGAAAAGCTACATTCCTCTACTTCAGGCCACACACTGAAGCTTTGATAAAAGATATTGTATTTTTCACCACGAGTATAACTTTTCACACACTTCGATGTTTCCCACAAAAAAAGAAAGATTTAAAAGAAGTAGCGAAATCTCTCTCTCTCTCTCTCTCTCTCTCTCTCTCTCTCTCTCTCTCTCTCTCTCTCTCTCTCTCTCTCTCCATAAACTGCCTATCATTGACAATGCCAAGATTTCCCAACAAAATCGTAATATTTTCCTTTACTCCACTACAGGTCACTGCTTCGATTATAACTCTACCATGTCTCAATTGTATGAAAAGTCGTCTACCTCAAAGAAAAAAAAAGGAATAAAAAAAATTTTTTTGAGGGAAATCTGTTCCCTGGGGTTAAAAAAAAAAAAATCTCCCTAAACTCGCATAAAAGTTCCCTCTCCTGAATGATTTTCCCCTTCACCTGCAACTTCCCCCTAGTACTAAGAACCGACTTTGTTGTCCTAGTCTGATGCAGCCCCATGGGAACGGGGGGGATTCGGGGGGAGAGCTGTAGGGGAGAGAGGGACAAAAGGTCTCCCTCACTCCCCTATCTCCCCTCGCCCTCCCCCCCGTCTGTAGTGACCCCACGAACTTAATCCAATTATCTACCTGGTTTCGGATCAATCTATTATTTACTGTAGGTCCGGGTTGGCCCACGTGGGGCGCTGCTTGTGTTCTGCTCACTCAGGTGTTGAGCGGGTTGGCCACCGGGGCCTCCAGAGCGTCTGTGTCTGGTGATGTACATACGTACATAGTGATCTACTGGCATGGCCGTCGGCTTAGTTTATGGTTTGTGTTCCAACATTTTCTCGTTCATCTTTCTCTGTAAACTTTGTATCGTTTCTGTTTTCAGAGGTTAGAATAATATTAAGTTAATTAAATAGATTCTAAACAGTAAATCATGAAGATCTTTGAAATACAAGATGATACAGTTATTCAGATACATAGAATAAAGCTTAATACAAGATGATACAGTTATTTGGATAAACGGAATAAAGCTTATGTACTAAAATGCTAAAAAGAGGCTAACATGCTATAAACTTAGTGCTAAAATGCAGTTTCTACCTCCACATGTTTCTAAATGTCGCTTGTCTCACTTTGTTTACTTCACAAAGCACCACAACTCAACCTTGCAGTAACATAAACATAGTCATAACCACATCCTACACTCTATCCTGGAAACCCCAACATATAATCAATAATACAACGTCTGTTTCCAAAAACTAGGGTGCTGCATAACTGACGTACTCACTTGTGAACAGCTATTTCATACATAAAGGAATATATTCGCCACCAATGAGGAGTGCTGCTTGACTATCTGGTGTGCCTCTTCCTACACCGTTCCATTACCCGGAGTAAAATGAAGTTTATCATTTCTTAATTCTCCAGGTATCCCCTGTCATCATCGACCCTTCGCTGCAGTGTTGCTGCCCCTTACCCTGTTTCAAATGGATCATTTCGATTATTATTACTCCCGTGGTACGAATGGTGAAGAGAGAAACCGTGAAATCATCTTTCTTCTTTCGTCCTTCCTTCCCTCTCTATATATATATTTAATTTTCAAAGTTAAAAAAAAGCCTGAAGAGTTCTGATTATCCTCTTCATTCTTTTTCTCATATCCTACTCTCATATCATTCGAGATAACAATGACTGAGGTGTGTTTCGCCCTTGGGCATGACGTTACAAAAAAGATAAACGAACATCAGCTTCCAGAGAATAATATCTTAGTGATGAATACTGAGAATTAAACATATCACATCTAGTTTTATGTACTTGTGTTATAGCACCGTGCGCTCTGTTATCAAATAATATCCTGAATTTTCAATACACTGTATATGTTTGGCTTGCTGGTTTCAGGAACTTTCAATCTATGAGTGGGGTTTCAGCCAAGATCAAAGGTATACATTACCTCTATAAACTCTAAAATGGGCTTATACAAAGTGCTTATATATACCGCCAGCTTACCGGTCATCAACTGCCAGGAGATCAATAAGCCAGAACCTTAACATTCTTAACTTTATGGATATCTTTTTTTTATTACATTAAGTGCAGCATTTACTGCTGATAATTAATCGTTAAATGATATTTCGACACAACGAGGGAGGGACTAAAGTTAAATGTAATTTACCACATCCATATGATACTATGTTCCTTCTGCTATTGTCTTGAATTCGTATCATATTGTGAAAACCTAACTTCCAAAAACAACATCCAAAAATCTGAAATCCCACAAAACCCATTTTCTTCCCTCAGTTTAATAATACAGTCTATTTCCTGAGAAATTCCTCACTAAATTTCCGCTTCGAACAGCGGCTTAATATCTTTGTCACGCAGAAACATTAAAATCTCCTGAGAAGATAACGTACGATATTCTTACTGCAGTTATCGTTTGTCTTCATAAAAAACGGATCATCGCTCGCTCTCAGATGGACGGTAAATCCCGAGCGTCAAATGGAGTGTTGCCAGACGTCGGCTCCCACTGTATCTACTTCCCCGCGACGTCTTTTCTTAACTAAATGTTTGAATCAAGAAATCAAGAACAATGCAAGATATCTAACTCTATCTAGATACGTAATATCATTCATATCGGTCAGGATCGCTCTTTCATGTCACCTGCTTTAAATGGTATCAAAATACTTCCTAAATCTAAATCCAACAATGTCATTCTCAAATTCAATAGTGAGTAGTGAGGCTCTCCCCAGATGACAGCAGATGCCTGAACACCACAGAAAGCGAATATAGTTGTTTGTATCTTCTCACTTTAAAAAAAATCCCGATGTTTACCATTAACAAAACTTTTAAATCTAAGAAAATTCCAGCAAACAGAAAACGTAGTATCAACATCCAAACACACGGCTTGAAACCATGAGAGAGCTGCTGGTTGGGACTTGGAGCGAGTGTGTTATCCTCAATAGAGCTCGAGCTGTTGTGATAAAAACTATAGCTGTATTATGTGCTCACAATTTACACATTGGTTCATGTACCAATAACCTTACATATTCCTATGTTTTGTCACAACTCAAAACCACTCTTTGTATTTTCGTAACCATATATATATATATATATATATATATATATATATATATATATATATATATATATATATATATATATATATATATATACATATATATACATATATATATATATATATATATATATATATATATATATATATATATATATATATATATATATATAAAGTACTTACGTTCAGGTCTCTTATAACGCACCATCTCAGTATACGCATTGATTCGCTACGGATATAATAACTTTAGTACCGTCTGCGTTCCCCCCCCCCCCCCCACCCCGCTCAGGGACGGTCGGAGAAGCGCCAGAAAATCGTTTGGTTCTGTTAGGTAGTGTTAGGGTAGGAGGAGCCTTTTGTTAATGTTAGGTTAGGTTAGGAGGGTCCTCATGTTAAATTGCTAGTTTCATAACTTTTCACCATTTTCATCACTGTCATCACATCACTTATCATCATTTTGTGACCACTGTCACCAATCCATAACCAGTATCATGTGTCACGAATTCGTCACGATTTCAATCACCACTTCGTCTGTAACAGGAGTGCCCAAACTTTGGAATCTGTCGACCTCACCACAGGCCTA
The DNA here is from genome assembly GCF_036320965.1 of Panulirus ornatus. Taxonomy (NCBI): domain Eukaryota; kingdom Metazoa; phylum Arthropoda; class Malacostraca; order Decapoda; family Palinuridae; genus Panulirus; species Panulirus ornatus. Next base: position 48,541,875 of record NC_092225.1, on the reverse strand, counting down.
CTGAGCCTTCATCGACCCTTAATCACATACTCAGAGAAGAATAATTCTTACTTGATCTTCCTTTCCTGCGTTAACGATGTAGCACCAAGAATAGACGCTGAAATGCCGCATTCACTCAAATCCATTCCCTAACTGTCATGTGTAATGCACCGAAACCACAGCTCCTTATCCACATCCAGGCCACACAGACCTTTCCATGGTTGACCCTGGACGCTTCACATGCCCTGGGTCAGTCCATTGACACATTTATCGACCCCCTGTACAATTCCATCAACCCCTGCGAGTCTACACCGACCATTTTGGGAACCAATAGTCTCTGTCCATATATATATATATATATATATATATATATATATATATATATATATATATATATATATATATATATATATTTTTTTTTTTTTTTTACTTTGTCGCTGTCTCCCGCGTTTGCGAGGTAGCGCAAGGAAACAGACGAAAGAAATGGCCCAACCCCCCCCCCCCCATACACATGTATATACATACGTCCACACACGCAAATATACATACATACACAGCTTTCCATGGTTTACCCCAGACGCTTCACATGCCTTGCTTCAATCCACTGACAGCACGTCAACCCCGGTATACCACATCGCTCCAATTCACTCTATTCCTTGCCCTCCTTTCACCCTCCTGCATGTTCAGGCCCCGATCACACAAAATCTTTTTCACTCCATCTTTCCACCTCCAATTTGGTCTCCCTCTTCTCCTTGTTCCCTCCACCTCCGACACATATATCCTCTTGGTCAATCTTTCCTCACTCATCCTCTCCATGTGCCCAAACCACTTCAAAACACCCTCCTCCGCTCTCTCAACCACGCTCTTTCTATTTGCACACATCTCTCTTACCCTTACGTTACTCACTCGATCAAACCACCTCACACCACACATTGTCCTCAAACATCTCATTTCCAGCACATCCATCCTCCTGCGCACAACTCTATCCATAGCCCACGCCTCGCAACCATACAACATTGTTGGAACCACTATTCCTTCAAGCATACCCATTTTTGCTTTCCGAGATAATGTTCTCGACTTCCATACATTCTTCAAGGCCCCCAGGATTTTCGCCCCCTCCCCCACCCTATGATCCACTTCCGCTTCCATGGTTCCATCCGCTGCCAGATCCACTCCCAGATATCTAAAACACTTTACTTCCTCCAGTTTTTCTCCATTCAAACTTACCTCCCAATTGACTTGACCCAACCCTAATGTACCTAATAACCTTGCTCTTATTCACATTTACTCTTAACTTTCTTCTTTCACACACTTTACCAAACTCAGTCACCAGCTTCTGCAGTTTCACACATGAATCAGCCACCAGCGCTGAATCACCACTCCGCCATATTTGTCACTACTCTGTCGTTGCTGTCATCATATTGACCCCAATCACTATCTTTTCACCAAGATGGCTGTCTCTAATGTCATCCTAATGGCTTCCATGTATCTTCAAGGAACAAAAAAAAAAAAGATTAAATTCATCCTAAAATGGCAAGCTACATGGGACGCATCTCTCTCTCTCTCTCTCTCTCTCTCTCTCTCTCTCTCTCTCTCTCTCTCTCTCTCTCTCTCTCTCTCTCTCTCTCTCTCGGTCACAATGCCCCACAAGGAACAGTACGCGGTGGCTGCCTTCAGTACCGTATCCCTTCTACGATATAAAGGGGTTCCATGCTTTCGCCTGATGGCGCTGGACGTGTACTGATAAAAGACAGAACAAGATGTCGTAGTACATACAGCTTTGTTTATCACCCGCTTCTCCCACTAACCTTCAGGCCTGACCAGCAGTTTGCATTCTTTTTGTTACTGTGTCGAAACCACTTATTTTCCAGACAGTAGACGTGCGTAGCCAGTGGCCACACAAGTACCGGCAGGATACATCGCGATGAAATAAGGCTCATTGCAGAAAATGGGTTGCATGAATCTTATTATTCACTAGAATCAATACGGACGAGAGCGGAGGGAGTCTTTATCATTTACTCAAAACAATACGGGAAAAGGCAACGTTTTTTTTTATCATTCATTCGGGGAAGTTTAATGAAATACGGCTGGAGTCTCATTATCTGTTTCGAATGATACGGCGAGACAGCGGCTGGAGTCTCATTATCTGTTTCGAATGATACGGCGAGACAGCGACGAGGTCTCGTTAGTAATCCTGAATAATAAAGTAGATAGGAACAGAAGGTTCGTGATTAATTCGAAAAAAAAAAAGGAGAAAACGATGAAGCATTATTAATCTGGAATGATGCTGATGACGGTGGCAGGTGCCTGATTATTATACCTGAGATGGTGACAGGTGTCACATCATAGATTCACAATGATACAACAAGATTAACACGATGGAACTGTTACCAAGGTCCGGTGACTGGCAGAAGAGGAAGAGTTCAAGTTTAACTGAAGAGAAAATCATTGTAAATATACGTTTGAGTAATTATGTCAAAAGACAAAATGTTGACAGATATATATATCCAAATATTTGCCTCGCACATCAAATCAGGTACAACAGTAGGGACTTCAAGAAAAACGTACTTAGAGACTTTGGTTATAATCGAACCTAACATCCCTTGACGTGACACTGCAGCGAGACATGGGAATGTAAAGCCATGCAGCAAATCTTCTAATTGCCAGCTTTAGCGGTGTATTCAGACCCTACGCTTAGGAACATAATCAAGCTCGATCTTCAAGCTTGAAATAAGGATGGATGTAAGAATATTCCCACCACTTTTACGGAGTATCCATTGTTATACGACGGAGTTAGTAATAAGAAACCACTGTTTGGGAGGCAGAGTTAACAAGGGAAGAGAAAATATCGGTACAATTGCCGTTCTTAACATTGTCAAACACAAGACGAAGAGTTATGAGATATTCTCCAGGGCCCCACCATGCATCGGTACGCCCGCCTACCTTACTTGGCGATGACAAGACACTAGATTGGAAAGCTATCGAGCACAGCTGGAGGGGTGGAGGAACTTTTAATGGAATTACCAGGCGCTTCTGGGCTTTGGTCATATGGCATCTGTTATTTTCTAACCATTTACCATATTGTGTTTGCTTGTAAAATATACCAAAATATTTCCAATATGTCTTAAAAAAAAAGGTGATAAGTGATCGGAATATAATGAACAAAAAACAATGAAGGAATATTCGGAAAATCTGGTAGAGTTCTAAACTTCACATCTGAAATCAAAAACAATGCGACCAAACTTCGTTATGATCATCAAATTTCATTCCTTTTTCATGTGAAGTTTCGTACTTATTTCTGCATTTCACTTTGTATAAGTTCTCGTTCACGAATGGAATGACTGCGAAGACAATATACTAGCTCGAGTCTTATTGAGCAACACATGTTTCAGCCCAGATCTATATCTTTTGAACATGTTTGAAAGTCCTATAAGTAAAGACAGATTTACTTGCACCAGTTGGATAAGTTTCTCGTGAGTAATACAAAGGTGTCCCTTGTAATCGGTACATTTTTTATTGACCTATTCAAGAGTTTCCCCTCGGCCAACCTAGTAGATTTCCTAATACTAGTCCCCGTTTTCAATTTACTATCATCTTCGTTCGTAAGCACATGATATTTGATAAACGGCAACCCATCACTTCAGTCTCACACATTTTTCTTCCTAAAATAAGAGTACAACAAACACTTCTTAAATTGAGTATCACCAAAGAAGTGAATTACACTCGTCTCTCTTACTTTGATAACAAAGCAATTTTTTTTTCATATCTAAGACATTTAAGTCAAATGAAATAGAATAAGGAAGGCATTACATAATGTATGAGAAATCCAAAAATGTATCGGAAGTTCCAACCATACCAAAATATCTGGAGTAATGTTGTGCACTTCGAATTCTATCGAACTAAAGGGAAGCGATATATATATATATATAATCAAAAGAGTGGTTGAGAGACCAGAAGAGGGTGTATTGAAAGGGTTTGGTCACATGGAAAGAATGAGTGAGTAAAGATTGACAAAGAGGATATGTCAGAGGTGGAAGGAACGAGGAGAAGTGGGAGACCAAACTGGAGGTGGAAGGATGGAGTGAAAAAGATTTTGAGCTATCGGGGCCTGAACACACAGGAGGGTGAAAAGTGTGCAAGGAATAGAGTGAACTGGAACGATGTGGTATACCTGGGTCGACGTGCTGTCAATGGATTGAACCAGGGAATGTGAAGCGTCTGGGGTAAACCATGGAAAGTTTTGTGGGGCCTGGATGTGCAAAGGGAGCTGTGGTTTCGGTGCATTACACATGACAGCTAGAGACTGTATGAACGAATGTGGCCTTTGTTGTCTTTTCCTAGCACATACCTCGCTCGCACGCGGGGTGAGGGGTGGCAGGGTGGCGGCGGAATGGATGAAGACAGCATGTATGAATATGTACATGTGTATATATGTATATATCTGCGCATGTATATGTATGTATAGGTTGAAATGTATAGGTATGTACATGTGCGTGTGTGAGCGTTATGTACACGCATGTGTATGTGGGTGGGTTGGGCTATTCTTTCGTCTGTTTCCTTGCGCTAACTCGCTAACGCGGGAGACAGCGACAAAGTATAACAGAATAAAAAATAATCTATATATATATATATATATATATATATATATATATATATATATATATATATTCTTTCTTTCTTTTAAACTATTCGCCATTTCCCGCTTTAGCGAGGTAGCGTTAGGAACAGAGAACTGGGCCTTTTTTGGAATATCCTCACCTGGCCCCCTCTGTTCCTTCTTTTGGAAAAAAAAAAAAAAAATATATATATATATATATATATATATATATATATATATATATATATATATATATATTAATGACTATATACATATGGATGCGGGAAATGGCATGGACCATATGCATAGTGAGAGCGTATGTGAAATTTTTCTTAACACCTGCAGAAGGCGCTGCAGATTCTTCGGTTGGTGGATGTAGATTGACGTTGACGGCCGAAATATCAGACCCTGGCAGCTGAGAAGCCTAATACCCAACCAACCAACCAAGACCTGGCTCTGTGTGCGAGATGGTGAAGTCTTATAGAATCAATAATCTCACCGAGTCTGATATGAAATGAGCCAAAGATTTCTGTCCAGAAACAGCGGTTCATTATGCGTGTACGGAGGACGCACACGTGGATGAAGGCATTATCTCAGGGTTGTAAAGCAAGTGGTCAATAAAATAAGCAATCTCAAGAGCCTACTTACAGTCCAGTGAAACCGATTACAAGGATGGATCATAAAACCAGGTCAGAGATCCGATAAAACGAGTTGATTTATCAAGTCCGATGATCTGGTGATCAAAGGTAAAGTTTTCTAAGTATGTTATGAATGTCACCGGAGTCATGTGTAGACGACAGCTCAACGCCATATCTATATAAGAAATGCCCGTTGGTGTCCAAGTGGCTGTTGCCACACAAAGACCTGACGAATCTAACAACAACAGTTTTCATGTCTGAACCCGGATTAAGATTCAATCAAGAGGTTAGTACCAACACTTTTGATACAATCCGACTTGATACAGCAAAAAAGATTGAACAGAGGAGCAGATACGTGTGGGAATTTGACTCAAGTCAAACTGGTTCACTCTGCACACGTACGAATGAGGTGCAGAATATTAAGTACAGCTAATCATTGGTGGTTAGACAAACTTTGAAACATAATACACTTACGCAAGCATGATGGGCAGTTAAACGCTATAAACCAAACGGGAACTTTTCAATAAGGCAGACATTCTTCCCACAAGCCGTTCCGATATAACCAATATCATTTTTTTTTTTTTGAAGGGGAAAATTCCAGGGTGCTTCCTCGAGCTGAAAAGGCCATCCCCATCTTGGCCCCTCCGAGTCCATTATATATTTATTTATGCATAAACAGGAGGCACGGGGAAACGTCTTTATTGGCTTATTCATCTATGCATTAGTTTGTTTGTTGAGCAGTAAGAAATTTGTTTATGTATATAAACTTATATACGTCTTTTCTACTTCACGCTCTATGCTAGAATGTCTATACATCTATCAATCTATCTATTTATCAATCTATCTACCATAAAACTATATATCCATCAACTCTCTCTCTCTCTCTCTCTCTCTCTCTCTCTCTCTCTCTCTCTCTCTCTCTCTCTCTCTCCTTCGCTCCAACTCGTGAGTCAGGTCACCAAATACTCGACATGAGTCAAAAGGTCTATGTACAGTATTACATATAGCTCTTCCAGTTCCACGCTTCTCTTGCTTTACTAGTGGGATGCAGCAGTATACTGAGGCCACTTTGGTGCTCGAAGTGATGACGATCGAAAGTCTGCTTTTTCGTTACTTGTGGGAAGACTAGAGATGGGAGGTGGCTTGTTGCAAAGACCAGGCCAGTTTCGTGTATTGATGCAAATTTAGTGAAGCTACGCTATTGCAAGAGCATCAAAACGCATGTTGAAATAAAGAAAGGGATAAGTCATACCGTGATACAAGGCTGATAGATGCTGACAAATGCATCAAGAAAAAATACATTGTCAATCTTTTAGGAATTTGGTTAAATGTGCGATTCCTAAAGTCGGTTGATTTGCATATCAGGTTATAGACCAATCTGATACAGTTATCGCGGGTGACACTATAAGTTCTAGTACCACATCAAAACTTCCTTATAAATCTATGCTATTATTTCTGGTAACTCAACCTCCACCTATTGCGAAGAAATTTTTCTGAGTTATGCAGAAATTCTTTAACATTTCCAGACAACTGTCGTTAGATATCAAAAAGTCTGCTTTTTCTTTCTTTTTCCTTAGTGAGGGAAAGTAATTCTAGGTATCTAATTTTCCTCGAAAGGCTTATATCTGAAAAACGGAATTAGTTTTGTCGCTCTTCTTTGAATTCGCTCTAGCTTTTCTCTATCTCTGATACAGTCTGATGACCAGACAGGAAGAGCGTATTCCAAATGAGATCTGATCCAGGGGCGATATAGTGAAAATCGTATCCTCGAATTTGTAGTTTATATTTTTAGCTCTAAAGTCTCGAATCCTGTCGACTTTACTGTAAGAACACAACACAAGCTAAAGCAGGTTGTAGAGAACAGGTTGTAAAGAATTACGTTATGAAAAGATGAATAGAAATTCATAAGATGATATCATTCCACGCAAGTTCTGAAAGTAACAAGTTAATAATTTGGTAAGGTAATCACACACACACACACACACACACACACACACACGCTAATACGGAAAATCCATATATGATGGCAATATCAAAGACATATGTAAACATAGAGAAATTATTGAATAACATAAGACAGTAAGAAGTACACCCATGTATACGAGAAAACACCCGAGTGTAGTTAAAGCTGACGCTGGAGAAAACGTATTATACGCTTCATTATATTTAGAGACGAAGATCGTTAAATAGTGAGAAAATAAAATGCGTAACTACAGACTCCCCCGAAACAAATGGAGCAATTCTATGGTTTATTTTTGCAACAAGAAAAAAAATTGAGAGACAGAGAGAGAGAGAGAGAGAGAGAGAGAGAGAGAGAGAGAGAGAGAGAGAGAGAGAGAGAGAGAGAGCTATCCTCAGACATCGAAACAAGAGGCAAACTACAGCAGAAACCCCAGCAGGAGTCATCCTCCAAAGACTGTGGTGAAGTAGTAGCAGCAGCAGCCACACCCCCCCAAACTTTCCCTCCACCCACCTCCCCGCCTCTCCTCCTCCTCCTCCTCCTCCTCCCCTCCTCCTCCTCCTCCTCCTCCTCCCCCTCCTCCCCTTCCTCCTCCTCCTCCTCCTCCTCCTCCTCCTCCTCCTCCTCCTCTCCCCTCCTCCTCCTCCTCCTCCTCCTCCTCCTCCCCTCCTCCTCCTCCTCCCCTCCTCCTCCTCCTCCTCCCCCTCCTCCTCCTCCTCCTCCTCCTCCTCCTCCTCCCCACAACTCTTAAGTAACAGTGGGACAGATTGACGGGGAGAAGGATGGGCAGGCAATAACATTAAGAGTCTAAACCTCGGAATAAATCTCCCGTCTAGGCCTAACTGCTTCCCTGTATGGGAACGAGAGGGGGAGGATTACCTGCAGGCTTCCTCCCTCTCTCCTCTCCTCTTCTTCACATCCGCCACAGGACGCTTCACAACCGTCAACAGTTTATTTATTTAGTCTTTATTTTATTCGCAGTTGCCCCAAGGACACGTTTTCTTGAAGGGGATCCTTTTCCCAGGATCTCCGGCAGCTCAAAGTCTGCGTTACTTTCAGTACCTGGGAAAGGATGGACTCTTTTGGATGAAAAAATAAAAAAATCCTTTAAGATATTATACTCCCGATGTTACAGCCTTGCTAAAAATGAATTTTCACTTGCGGAGTAACCTCGGGCAGTCGGAGTCCGGTAACACCAATCAAGTTTCAATAAAATCTACAGTATATATATATATATATATATATATATATATATATATATATATATATGGAAGTAAGGGGAGTGGGGGAGGAATGGGATGTATTTAGGGAATCAGTGATGGATTGCGCAAAAGATGCTTGTGGCATGAGAAGAGTGGGAGGTGGGTTGATTAGAAAGGGTAGTGAGTGGTGGGATGAAGAAGTAACAGTATTAGTGAAAGAGAAGAGAGAGGCATTTGGACGATTTTTGCAGGGAAAAAATGCAATTGAGTGGGAGATGTATAAAAGAAAGAGACAGGAGGTCAAGAGAAAGGTGCAAGAGGTGAAAAAAAGGGCAAATGAGAGTTGGGGTGAGAGAGTATCATTAAATTTTAGGGAGAATAAAAAGATGTTCTGGAAGGAGGTAAATAAAGTGCGTAAGACAAGGGAGCAAATGGGAACTTCGGTGAAGGGCGCAAGTGGGGAGGTGATAACAAGTAGTGGTGATGTAAGAAGGAGATGGAGTGAGTATTTTGAAGGTTTGTTGAATGTGTTTGATGATAGAGTGGCAGATATAGGGTGTTTTGGTCGAGGTGGTGTGCAAAGTGAGAGGGTTAGGGAAAATGATTTGGTAAACAGAGAAGAGGTAGTGAAAGCTTTGCGGAAGATGAAAGCCGGCAAGGCAGCGGGTTTGGATGGTATTGCAGTGGAATTTATTAAAAAAGGGGGTGACTGTATTGTTGACTGGTTGGTAAGGTTATTTAATGTATGTATGACTCATGGTGAGGTGCCTGAGGATTGGCGGAATGCGTGCATAGTGCCATTGTACAAAGGCAAAGGGGATAAGAGTGAGTGCTCAAATTACAGAGGTATAAGTTTGTTGAGTATTCCTGGTAAATTATATGGGAGGGTATTGATTGAGAGGGTGAAGGCATGTACAGAGCATCAGATTGGGGAAGAGCAGTGTGGTTTCAGAAGTGGTAGAGGATGTGTGGATCAGGTGTTTGCTTTGAAGAATGTATGTGAGAAATACTTAGAAAAGCAAATGGATTTGTATGTAGCATTTATGGATCTGGAGAAGGCATATGATAGAGTTGATAGAGATGCTCTGTGGAAGGTATTAAGAATATATGGTGTGGGAGGAAAGTTGTTAGAAGCAGTGAAAAGTTTTTATCGAGGATGTAAGGCATGTGTACGTGTACGAAGAGAGGAAAGTGATTGGTTCTCAGTGAATGTAGGTTTGCGGCAGGGGTGTGTGATGTCTCCATGGTTGTTTAATTTGTTTATGGATGGGGTTGTTAGGGAGGTAAATGCAAGAGTTTTGGAAAGAGGGGCAAGGATGAAGTCTGTTGGGGATGAGAGAGCTTGGGAAGTGAGTCAGTTGTTGTTCGCTGATGATACAGCGCTGGTGGCTGATTCATGTGAGAAACTGCAGGAGCTGGTGACTGAGTTTGGAAAAGTGTGTGGAAGAAGAAAGTTAAGAGTAAATGTGAATAAGAGCAAGGTTATTAGGTACAGTAGGGTTGAGGGTCAAGTCAATTGGGAGGTGAGTTTGAATGGAGAAAAACTAGAAGAAGTGAAGTGTTTTAGATATCTGGGAGTTGATCTGGCAGCGGATGGAACCATGGAAGCGGAAGTGGATCATAGGGTGGGGGAGGGGGCGAAAATCCTGGGGGCCTTGAAGAATGTGTGGAAGTCGAGAACATTATCTCGGAAAGCAAAAATGGGTATGTTTGAAGGAATAGTGGTTCCAACAATGTTGTATGGTTGCGAGGCGTGGGCTATGGATAGAGTTGTGCGCAGAAGGATGGATGTGCTGGAAATGAGATGTTTGAGGACAATGTGTGGTGTGAGGTGGTTTGATCGAGTGAGTAACGTAAGGGTAAGAGAGATGTGTGGAAATAAAAAGAGCGTGGTTGAGAGAGCAGAAGAGGGTGTTTTGAAGTGGTTTGGGCACATGGAGAGGATGAGTGAGGAAAGATTGATCAAGAGGATATATGTGTCGGAGGTGGAGGGAACAAGGAGAAGAGGGAGACCAAATTGGAGGTGGAAAGATGGAGTGAAAAAGATTTTGTGTGATCGGGGCCTGAACATGCAGGAGGGTGAAAGGAGGGCAAGGAATAGAGTGAATTGGAGCGATGTGGTATACCGGGGTTGACGTGCTGTCAGTGGATTGAAGCAGGGCATGTGAAGCGTCTGGGGTAAACCATGGAAAGCTGTGTAGGTATGTATATTTGCGTGTGTGGACGTATGTATATACATGTGTATGGGGGGGGGTTGGGCCATTTCTTTCGTCTGTTTCCTTGCGCTACCTCGCAAACGCGGGAGACAGCGACAAAGTATAATAAATAATATAATAAAATATATATATATATATATATATATATATATATATATATATATATCTCCTTTTTTTTCACATCTTGGTTACATCCACACACATTTAGGCACCCCACTCTGAGCCTTCGAGGAGGATGAGCACTCCCCGCGTGACTCCTTCTTCTGTTTCCCATTTTAGAAAGTTGATACAAGGAGGGGAGGATTTCTGGACGGCGGGACTCAAGTGTGATGTTGGGATTTAAATAACTTTGTTAAGTGCTGGCACCTGATGTGGATTGTCTGCACGAAATATGTTGTGCCACATTTATAGAAAAATTACATGTTAGATATAATTGTATGAACTGCTGGGGTACGGTTTCACCTTCATGCTATCATCACGGACCAGTGTGATCATATATATATATATATATATATATATATATATATATATATGTATATATATATATATATATATATATATATATATATATATATATATATCCCTGGGGATAGGGGAGAAAGAATACTTCCCACGTATTCCCTGCGTGTCGTAGAAGGCGACTAAAAGGGGAGGGAGCGGGTGGCTGGAAATCCTCCCCTCTCGGTTTTTTTTTTTTTTTTTTTTTTTTTTTTTTTTCCAAAAGAAGGAACAGAGAAGGGGGCCAGGTGAGGATTTTCCCTCCAAGGCCCAGTCCTCTGTTCTTAACGCTACCTCGCAAACGCGGGAAATGGCGAATAGTATGAAAAAAAAAAAAAAAAAAAAAAAAAAAATATATATATATATATATATATATATATATATATATATATATATATATATATATATATATATATATGTATATATATATATATATATATATATATATATATATATATATATATATACACAGAAACACATCCTGGGTTGTGTGTGTGTGTGTGTGTGTGTGTGTGTGTGTGTGTGTCTGTGTGTGTGTCTGTGTGTGTGTGTGGTAGCTCAATGAACCTGGAACAATCAAAAAGGCCCATCGCTCCAACAACACCAGTGAAGACTCTTAATGTCAACATACACCATTAAGAGATAAAGGTAATGAGACAAAAAAGTTTCTCTCCAACGTTCAAAGACATACTCGTCACCGAAACAAATAAATACCAATAGAACAAAGACACAATCTGTTTATGTAGACTCACGCATGTACAATCCTTCCAGATTATAATCATAAGAAAAGCAGACATGGAAGACATCATCATGACAAACCTTTTGATGCAGTTAGAGATGAACAAAGTTGAAACAAAAAAACGAATGATATTCCTTAAGACGTCTTAACGAGTGTACCAACCACTAATTTTCCCCCTCGTGTACAAGTCCCTCGACGCATTAATGATTTAATTAAGAACATATCAAGAGAGTCGACGAGAGCTGTGGTCGGTGGGAAGGGCCGAACAAAGGAGCTTGTGTGAAGGGAGGATCGAGATGAGGAGTTAGAGGGAGCGATGACAGGCAGGGACACGTAGATAGATAGGGAGGGTGAGTAGACTGAGGAAGCAAGAGGCGAGAGACTGAACTAAAGCGTCCAGAACGATGGTCAGTGGGGTAGAGGAACTTGAGAAACAATTTGCATGATTTTCTTACTAATGTACACACACACACACACACACACACACACACACACACACACACACACATACACACTAACTACTTCCTTCTCCCATATCCCCTGTTTAACATCATTTCTCTCGCTCCCTTCACACCTATACATCTCTCTCTCTCTCTCTCTCTCTCTCTCTCTCTCTCTCTACACTTCATACCTTCCCTCCCCTTTTCTCCCTTTGTCTGTCCCATCGCTCCTATCGCAAACAGTAACCTTCTGTGCCTCTATAATGCCAGTATGATCGAGTAAGCTTAATTCTATCACGTATCCGAACCCGTAATCCGTAATCCAGATATATGTGAATATAGAAAATCCGTAAAAGAAAAAAAAGTCTCGCTTCCCCCCTCCCCTAATCCGTATTTATATACTTTCTTCTTCGCATTTTAATTTTCTTTTCAGTTTTCCTGGATTCATTTGTCCCTCTTTCATCTCTCCTGGCCTTTGTCCTCTTCGTTTCTCAGCATTGGTATGGAAAATAATTTTCTTTTTAATCTTAGTCTCATTGTTCTGTGTTCACACACTAACTATGTGTCACTGTTCTGTGTTCACACACTAACTATGTGTCATTGTTCTGTGTTCACACACTAACTATGTGTCACTGTTCTGTGTTCACACACTACCTATGTGTCATTGTTCTGTGTTCACACACTATGTGTCACTGTTCTGTATTCACACACTACCTATGTGTCATTGTTCTGTGTTCACACACTAACTATGTGTCACTGTTCTGTGTTCACACACTACCTATGTGTCATTGTTCTGTGTTCACACACTACCTATGTGTCATTGTTCTGTGTTCACACACTAACTATGTGTCACTGTTCTGTGTTCACACACTACCTATGTGTCATTGTTCTGTGTTCACACACTAACTATGTGTCACTGTTCTGTATTCACACACTACCTATGTGTCATTGTTCTGTGTTCACACACTACCTATGTGTCATTGTTCTGTGTTCACACACTAACTATGTGTCACTGTTCTATGTTCACACACTACCTATGTGTCATTGTTCTGTGTTCACACACTAACTATGTGTCACTGTTCTGTATTCACACACTACCTATGTGTCATTGTTCTGTGTTCACACACTACCTATGTGTCATTGTTCTGTGTTCATACTTTATTTATGTATTACTGTTCTGTGTTCACGTACTACCTATGTATCACTGTACTGTGCTCACCCTCTACCTATCATTGTCATGTGTTCACATTCTACCTATATATTATTGTTCTGTGTTCACTATCTACCTATGTATCACTGTTCTGTGTTCACACTCTACCAATGTATCATTGTTGTGTGTTCACACACTACCTATGTATCACTGTTTTGTGTTCACTCTACCTATGTATTATTGTTCTGTGTTCACACACTACCTATGTATCACTGTGTTCACTATGTATCACTGAGTTCACACTCTACCTATGTATTATTGTTCTGTGTTCACATACTAATTATGTATTACTGTTCTGTGTTCACTCTACTTACGTATCATCGTTCTGTTTACACACTGCCTATGTATCACTGTTCTGTGTTCACACTCTACCTATGTATCATTCACTGCAATTGCTCTCCAGATAATGTGTTTTTCCGAGACTCATGTATTATTGCCAACAAGCGTATTATGCCTTACTTACTACTTTATTCCCACATCCATCCATATAATTTCGCCTCTTTTCCCATCGCTCTCCCCTCACTCACCTTTCCTTCTCCAACAATCTTTCCCTTTTCTTTCGTGTTTCTCCTGTTGAACCCCTCCTTCCTTCCCTCTCTTCCTCTCTTATCCCTTGCTTTTCCCCTCCTATCCCTTGTCCATCTCTTTGTTTTCCCCTTCCTCCTCCTCCTCTTCCCTCTTTCCTCCACCACCTTCGTCTATTCTCTCTTTCTTTTACCTCCCGTCTCTCTTCCTCTTCTCTGGGCCGACCACTTGGTAAGTATTGACAGGGTGTAATGTGTGTGTCGCCACCACCTGACCCCCTCCACACACACACACACACACACACACACACACACACACACACACACACTGTCAGCCAGGTACTCTACCAACATTCCGAACTAAATTAGGAAGAATTGTACTCCAAATGTGTCAATTAAAGTTGGCAAAGTAACTCACTGGAATATTTCTTTAGCCCCTGGGGTGCTCAATCTGTTCAAGGGTATATTTCTATAAGGGATAAAAACTCACCTCTGAATGGTATCCAGTCCGTCATAAAGCGATGATAATGAAGAATTATACGCTCTGTTATGGGATGAAAGTCGACCTTTATTGGCATTATCGATGTCGCCTTTTTCCGGACATGGTCACTTACTAAGTATATCCTTCGCTCTTTTCTGACGCTATATTGACTCTTCCATATTTTTCGACCACTAGGCCTACCTTTATCAAGTGTTATCCCATACCAGACATCTTATGTATACACAGAGGCATATACCAACACTGGCACTGCCAACACCCACACACCACCAACACTGGCACTACCAACACCCACACACCACCAACACTGGCACGAGAAAGTGGACGAGAAAAGGTGACAAAGACGAGGGAGACATAAGATACCGGATGACAATTTTGAAGAAAACGGGACTCAGTACTGGACGGATGGAGTGGCTCGCCTTCGTGTAAGATGCAAGGTATAAAGACTCAGTTCCAGATCTACAGAGCAACCAGGTGATTATCCTGAACAGGATGTATGAACCAGAGATTCACGGAGAAGCATCCTTTTGTGAGTCACGTACTTCCCATTGGAATGACTGTGGAGAATTTCTTTTATTACTGCTATTGTTAAGATTTATCTTTCTTTTAACCTTCATTCTAATGTAGTTATTATTTCTACAGTTACTAATGCTATTAGTATCCTCATTCCCACCATGATTATTGTCAAAATCAGTCGTAATATTATCATTATCATTATTAGTACATTATCATTATAATCATTATCATTATCAACACTTATCATTATTATTACTATCATTATCATCATTATCATGAGCGTCAGATGAAGAACTGATCTCCATGAATAATGAAGTGACTGATAAATGAATACAGTCCACACTGTTGAGGAAGGCCAAGTGAACCGCAAAGTCCACCCTGTATAAGCAGACCTCGGCTGAGACCCAGTTGTTCAAGGACCAGTATATCAATCCGTCAGGGAGACGCACACGACCATGCATCGTCTACGTTATTATTTCACCGTAAATTTTTACCCCAGCTACGTCCTGGGTTCGATGATATGAAGCCCTGGGGGGTCTCTTTGGGTTGTCAGTGGAGCGGAGGGGTTTTTTCCAATATGTTGCGCCTCTCCACTCTAATATGAAACAATATGAGCTAATTTCATGGCTAACCTTCTTTTTTTTTCTTTTTTTTTCTTTTGTTCAGAATGTGGAGTAACCTGGTTAATTGCTTCTGTTTTTTATGCAGTACTGAGTTCTTTATGACGTACTGACCCACTACTGCTCCCGTGGAGAAAATATGGATGCTGTGGAAGGAAATACATTCATTTTCTTCTCCTTATTATATATATATATATATATATATATATATATATATATATATATATATATATATATATATATATATATATATATGTATTCTCGTTCACTCTACGGTTCTATCTCTCTACAGGATTGTCATATACTTCTATTGTCCTTTGATAGAACAGAAGCACGAGAGAGGCTTAGAAGGGTGAGAGGAGGAGGAGGAGGACTGGTGTATAACTCTTGGTGGCTGAGACGTTAAGGTGAATAGGAGTTAAGAGCAACGTTCTTGGTCCTATCACATTACCGGCACTCGCCAGGCAACGCCAGTCTGAAATGCAAGAGCACTCAGATCGGTTGGTAATGAGTCAAGGTACATCTGGGAGTGATGATCAGCCAAGATAGCAGCAGTGAGGCAGCTGAGAGCAGACTCTTACAAAGGAGAGGAATTTGAGAGCAGTGGTGCGTAGGAGAGCCACTGAATGGTGGAGAGTTGCGTGGACAAGAGGCTCGCACGATGGAGTGCTCTGCCCTACTCGTGTGCATGAATAGGACTGGAAAAAAAAAAAAAGGCAAAGGGAAGGAAGGAGAAGGGAGAGGGGAGAGAGAGAGAGAGAGAGAGAGAGAGAGAGAGAGAGAGAGAGAGAGAGAGAGAGAGAGAGAGAGAGAGACGGGTAAGGAAGAAGATGCGAGATAAAAGCACATCAGACAAATTGCGTTAGACTACTGAGGAAGTGGTTATCAAGAGAAAGAAGGGTTGGGTTAAAGTAAACGAAAGGCGGAGGACTGGAAATTATTCATAAAGGTTTACATGTCTGGATTTCTTGCATGTCGCCAACGCTTACAGTCATTGAAAATGATGTTATTGCCACGAATTTCTTAAGACGAGTTATGAAGGATGGGATTCTCCTTTATAGTCAAAGACTACCCATTATTAATTCATTTTTTGATACCGAGTCGATGATGTGGATTACGTCGTCCATACATAGACTGGGAAACCTGTTAACGGACAGCAAGAGGAATAATTATAGGTATTAGAGGTAAATTTACTGTGATTTGTCCTTTTGCTTAAACAGTATCTATCATGCAACTGAGACGGCACGGACAACGATATGCCTCATCAACGTCATCTCATTAACGATATACAACATATATACACCTAAGCCGAAGCCAGATACCCAATTCATCGACCAACTCCTAAGGAAAGATGAACAGCTGCGTTGATTGTGGGCTAGCTGTCGCAAACAGGATTCTAACTTATGCCCTCGACTCCGGCCGGCCCGTGAACATGACCAGGTCATGGACAGCGACGCAAAACGTTACACTACGGAGGTGTGTGTGTGTGTGAGAGAAGAGAGAGAGAGAGAGAGAGAGAGAGAGAGAGAGAGAGAGAGAGAGAGAGAGAGAGAGAGAGAGAGAGAGTACTGCTGGATTTAAGAATCGACAGATAACAGCTGGATGTTAAGACTTTTTTTTTCATTATCACAAACAAACTACGTCATCACTGAAGACTAATATGGCTAGTGAAGATCGTAGAGTGTGTTGTGTGACAACCAACTCAGCGTTAACTGACATCCAGCCGGATCTCCAACAGTCACGGGCTGGAGAGAAAGGAATGTGATGAAGAGGTTAAGGTAATAAGCAAGACAACTGGGGGAATCAGAGGAGGCCCGGCGTGGGATGGGGCTATACTGGAGGGTGAGGGGAGGAGGAGGATATCCAAGGGAGATGTGTGTGTTAACATTGGGAGGGTGAGGGAAGGAAGGAGGGGATCTAAGGGAGATGTGGTGGAAAGGAACCTTTGAAGGGTAAGGATAGGAGGGATGACCTCCAAGGGAGATGTTTTGTAAGGGAACCTTTGGAGGGTGAGGGGAGGAGGGATGACCTCCCAGGGAGATGTGGTGTGAGGGAACTTTGGGTTGGTGAGGGGAGGAGGGAGGACATCCAAGAGAGAGATGTGGTGTGAGGGAACTTTGGGAGGGTGAGGTGAGGAGGGATGGAAGACCTGAACATTAAAACTCCCAGACTATTAAGCTCCACATTACTTGTTAATTGCACGACGCAACTTTTCCCCGCGAGTTAATGGTGCAGTCCCAGGAGCCGTGTCATGCAGGCACTGCCTCCTCCTCCTCCACATGACACCTAGCTCGGGTGTTTAGTCTCATTCTGTCATTCACATGGTCACCCATTTATCAAGTCTCGCGTCAGCACGCAGAGGTATTGAGTGAAGGTGTCCAGCCCTCCGTGAATCCGTCCATTCGTTCGTGTGTTTGTCCTGGCGTGTGTGTGTGTGTGTGTGTGTGCGTGTGTGTGTGTGTGTGTGTGTGTGTGTGTGCGAGAGAGAGAGAGAGAGAGAGAGAGAGAGAGAGAGAGAGAGAGAGAGAGAGAGAGAGAGAGAGAGAATGAAAGTTAGAATTAGAGAGGACTTGAGGAGGTGGTCGGCTGCTCCTCATGAAGGTAAAGAGAGTCGGTTCTGTTGTCTAGCCTTGTCTGAGTCCCCTTTACATCACTCCACTCGCCATACGTCCTAGGGTAGCCTGGCGCAGGTCTTGTATCCATCTTGGTAGCAGCCCCACCCCACCTATCTGTCCCTAGTCCAGAATCATCTGCCTCACGAGGCTTTCAGGCATAACCGGAGCCTCTGAACGAAAGCGGACAAACAGGTCTTAATGGGGTAAGAAATGTGCATTAGACAATACAGTCCATTTTGAGAAAATAATAATGAAGAATTTGCTCCTAGAACTCACATCTATACGAGAAAAAATGATCGTACGTGAAAATGGATAGAAACAAGAATTCTCACGACCACAGATGGTTCAACTGTTTTTCATAACCAGAAAATGTGTACGTATGTAAGTCAGACACATCTCCCACGTACTACTTCGTCGTTTAGGAGCGGACAACGCGCACAAAAAAAAACGCAGCCGCGAGGTAAAAATCCAAGATTCAAATGGATCCAGGAGAAAATTGCAACTCGCCACAAGTTTAAATGGCCTCACAAACAAGGTAAACTATTTACTTGTTCGTAGGAGGGTGCTTGTGTTTACCTCCCACACGGGGATGTGGGAGGAGCCTTGTAGGAGGAATCCTCGTTGCCCGCGGGATCTTCTTTTATGGAGTGAATATGTTCCATTCCCAGGCGCTGCGCCCCAGACATGGGTAAGTGGGAGCAAGACGGCGTCATACACCACTGGGTAATAAGGACTACCGACATCACTGTTGTGGACTGAAGGAACGACCGTAGTGGCATAATTGCCTCTGGGGTGAGGCGTTCTGAATTTGCAAGAGTTAACTTTGGGGGGAAAGATTTTTATTTATGAATAATAAATGATGATAGTCAGGTCTTCACGTGAATCTTGGGATCATTTATGTATGAACCGCTCTCTCTCATCTCAATATGTTATTAAAGATTCCTGTCTAAAAACAAACTCGAAACAAATATACATATACACATATATATATATATATATATATATATATATATATATATATATATATATATATATATATATATATATATATTTGCTTTGTCGCTGTCTCCCGCGTTTGCGAGGTAGCACAAGGAAACAGACGAAAGAAATGGCCCAACCCACCCCATACACATGTATATACATACACGTCCACACACGCAAATATACATACCTGTACATCTCAATGTATACATATATATACACACACAGACATATACATATATACACATGTACATAATTCGTACTGTCTGCCGCGACCCGTTGCTGGGGAGGTCTAAGGACCCAATGGATTGGTAGCCCACCGCCGCTCTTTTCTGTGTTTGGTGAACAACTTAACAAGAAGAGCATCAAGGCGTTCTGGGTGAAACCTTGGGGTTTTTATAAGGTATCCCTGGGGATAGGGGATGAAGAATACTTCCCACGTATTCCCTGCGTGTCGTAGAAGGCGACTAAAAGGGGAGGGAGCAGGAGGCTGGAAATCCTCCCCTCTCGTTTTTTTTTTTTTTTTTTTCCAAAAGAAGGAACAGAGGGGGGCCAGATGAGGATATTCCACAAAGGCCCAGTCCTCTGTTCTTAACGCTACCTCGCTAATGCGGGAAATGGCGGATAGTTTAAAAGAAAAGAATATATATATATATATATATATATATATATATATATATATATATATATATATATATATATATATATATATATACTCCAATAGAAGCCATGAAAAACAGACTAACAAAAACCACTGCGAAGTAATGTAAATAGTTTTCGAAGTCCTGTTGGTATTCGGAACGTCAAGACAACAGAGGCTGTTGGAAAGTCCAATAGATTTTCCGATTTATTGGAAGTGAGAAATTTATTGACATTTCGTAGCTAAGTTAAGCAATTCTCTCGCGATTTCAATTTCGGACAATTTGCCACGGGATGAGCATGTCCGTCTGGGTAAAAGTCTGAGGAAGTCGTTTTCACTGTTATGGTTACCTTTTACCGAATCTCAATCCTACCCTTTTTTTTTCGGTAAATGGGATGTAGCGGAGGAGGATGAGTAAGGGGAGAGAAAACAGACAGATGCTGTAAGATAAACAGGAAGAGATAACAGAAGGGAGCACGACAGACAGACAGACAGACAGAGATACTGACAGAAAATAGTGGATAAGCTAGATTTCGCGAGTAAGCATAATACAGTTTCCATAAAAGGGAAGAAGAGAAGGAGCAAGGAGGTAAGATGGGACGGAGGTGGAGAGGGAACGACTCTTAAGTAAGAGAAGACGTGTGTGGGGCTGTGAGAGGGAGGGAGGGAGGAGAGTCGTGATCCAGTGAAAGACTCGAACACAAGAGTTTCTCTTACCCAAACGAAATGGTTTTCTACACCATCCTCCTTAACGCTGTGGTCATCACACATCCCCACGCCTCCCCACACTGGCCACATCCCCCCCACGGCTTCTTACACCCCTGACCACATAACCCCACGCCTCCCCACACTGACCACACAACCCTACGCTCCACGACGCCCCTAAACACATCATACCACGCCCATCTACCCATCTCCCTTAAAACCCCTCTCAGTAAACCACCTCTTCCTCTTCTCCTTCCCTGAACCAATACTTCATGATCCCCTTAGTCACCACACACACACACACACACACACACACACACACACACACACACACACACACAACGTACTTCTCAGCTTCCAAGGGAACCCAGGCGCTGAGCACCAAGTGTTGTGTGTAGAAGTATTGGTAATACTCCTCACTGCTGAGCAAGAAGTACAGGTATTACTCCAGTTTTCCATGAGACACTGGCTTTGGCCAACACAAGGACAGGTCCGGACCTTCCATGTTACTAAGTCTGTTTGGTTTTGGTAACAAAGAAGCGTATCCCTCAAGGTCTTTTTATGAGTACCATAAAATCAATCTTCTTAATAAACTGACTTATCAAGTCTTGCAGAAAACCTTCAAGGACTCTGTATCTGACTTTTATGGCTCTCTTCCCTACAAACATTCTTAGAAAGAAAACGTCGTCCGTATCCTCAGCGTTTCTTAAAGCATAAAGGAATTTCAAAGTTTCTAAATCTCCTAAATCATGAGCACACCCAAGGTATGAGGAACTTACCTAAGGTATAGGAGACATATATTGTTCTCTGTTCATTCCATTTACTCTAAACTACTCAGAACTTTAAAAGAGATCCAGTGAATTAGATCAACTTGCATTCTGAAATAAAATCTACCTCAGATATTATTCCAGAAAAAATTCCTGAATACGACTCACAAGTACTCCACTTATAACTATTTTTTGTCTCCTCAAGATTTCTTTCACAGGACAAAAATATGAAAAGGAAACTCCAAGTCTGGGGCAAACTCGTAAGGCCTGGGGCCATCACGTCCTCCTGAATTCTTTCTAATTAATGGACAAAGGATTAGAAAAGAAATATTGTACACTGCAGGTGCTCATTAACCAGAACGGGGGGAGAGGGGGGATGAATAAGATGAGGTAGGGTAAGATAACCAACATGAGAAGTGAATAAGATAACCAAGAACGGGAATAAGATAACCTAACCTGAACAAGGACTGAATGACATTAGTTAAGCACCACAAGGAACATATAAGATAACTCCGACGAGGAATGGATAAAATTACGACCACAAGAAATGGTTGATAACCAACACAGAGAATGGTTGAGATAACCAACACAAAGAATGGATGAGATAACCAACACAGAGAATGGATGAGGCAACCAACACAGAGAATGGATGAGATAACCAACACAGAGAATGGATGAGATAACCAACACAGAGAATGGATGAGATAACCAACACAAAGAATGGATGAGATAACCAACACAAAGAATGGATGAGATAAACAACACAAAGAGTGGATGAGATAAACAACACAAAGAGTGGATGAGATAAACAAAACAAAGAATTAAACAATCTGTTTTGAAATTTTTGGTCTATCAGCACTTATACATGTATGTATGTATATATGTATATCTGTATGTATATATGTATGTATGTATGTAAGCATGTATATTGTATGTATGTATACACGCACGTATATTGTATGTATGTATGTATGTATGTATGTGTTTGTATGCATATGTCAATATGTGATTAACTATTCGTCCAGTACGGGAAGTGAGTTTTATACCATCTCTTAAACATTCTTTACCACCATACTTCTTAAATTAAATCGTATACTCTAAGCACTCATCCAACTCTCTCATATCCTACAAAAATACTTCACATGTTTCTTAAGTTTCTTGCTGAATTTCACCTTATGTCCTGTGGCTGTTCTATCCCCATACCTCTCACAGAACCAGCCTTCATCATCAATCTGTTATAAAACTTTAGTGGTTGTGATCAGGTCTCCCCTCGCTCTTCTCTCTTCCAATGTTGACAACAAACGTGAGGCCTCAAGCCCTTCCCTGTCACTCAAGATCCTTCAGTGCTAATAACATCTTTGTTGCCCTCCTCTGCACTTTCTTTACTAGCTCTTTGTACTTTTTCAAGTGTGGTGAGCAAGCTTAAGAAACATTTTCTAGTTCTGTCCTTACGGAAAACGTGAACAGCTTGAATGCACATCTAATACTTGCTAGTAGTCAGCTTGTCTCCTTAGGTGGGACGCTGACGACAGGTCAGGGACGTCTTTCTCACACGAACATTCCAGCAGCTTATTCCCAGCAAGATGATGATCATATCCAGCCCTTCTCTTGCTGTGACCCGTCCTCATTTCTTTGCACTTACTCGGGTTGAATTTTCATCATCCATGAATCAAACCAACTTTGGAGTCAGTCTGTCTGCGTCTGTCTGTATGTATAGATGTATGTAAGGATGGCTGTGTACATATATATAATCACATACACACACACACACACACACACACACACACACACACACACACGCTCCACCATCACACTAGGAAAGTGTGAAACAGACAACACCAGCAGCACTGTGTCCCTCACACACCGGTGCCCCGGGCTGCCGCTGGCCATTTATCTGTCGTGTCCCTGGAGGCTGGTTCTTGCCAGCCCGAACACCGCCTGCCTCGGATACCTCCTCCGCCGCCTCCCTCGGAGACGGTGTGGAGGAGAGAGGTGGCGTTAACTCAAGGAGCCGCCAGGAATAAAATGTTGGATTGCGTGGGAAGTGGAAGATGCCGGTGTGGCAGGAGTTTAGGATCTAGATAGTTGGTCGAAAGGCGTCTGGGTTTATTTAGATTGTTTACTCGAGTTGTTAGGTTGTGACGGGCGTTGGAGGCGAGGGTCGTGGCGGGTGTTGGAGACGAGGGTCGAGACGGGTGTTGGAGACGAGGGTCGAGACGGGTGTTGGAGGCGAGAGTTTTGACGGGTGTTGGAGAGATGGGTTGTGACGGTTGTTTCAGGAGAGGGTTATAACGTATTCTGGAGGCGAGGGTTGTGACGTATGATGGATGCATGCGATGGTGGTGCCGGGTGTTGAAGAAGATTACTGGTGAAGGGAAGTAAGACAATGGGTGTAATATTTGCACCTGTACTTTCCAAGTAAAGGAGAAATAACGCGAAACCCCAGTCTCTGCCTGGCTTTCACTGTGTAACAAGCGAATTCTTCCTAAATTTGAATTTGCCACATTTAAGGTGAAACTAGAGATTAATAACATCCATTCTAGTACAGGCATAAGAGGGAGGCACAGTACTGTACCTCGCACTACACACCTCGAGTTTTCATGTGGTTGTGAGTCATGCTGGTTCTTTGTGCTGTTCATCCTATTCGTAAAGCATTTTTGTTACGAGGACGACCATGATTCTTTCGCCGTGTATAACAAGGAATCTCTTTCAAAATCGTGCGTATGTTGTTCGTCAAACCCAAGTTCCCTGACATGATAATCAATTGATAATGGCGTTCTTGATGGTTCGTCTCCATTGCGCCAAGCTGGGATATACCAAGCTAGGGAATGTAATTCTGACGTCTTGATAAGCCAACAAGCTTCTTTTCCTTTCTTCCACTAGTGCACCGCTATGTTTCTCGCCCAGCGTGCGGGGAGTCTACCACCGTATTACCAACCGAGATTTCGAGTATCCACGCTCAAGATAATGGATACCGTAACACAGATTTACTGAGTCCTTTGTCCATTCTGTTGCACTGCGTCGTGGGGAAGGAAGAAGTAGGAATCAGAGGGGAAGGGATGGAGAACAGTCACAAAGTCAAACTTTCAGTAGTTTGCCCCCCTAAATCCTCCACCGTTTTCCCTCGCCGGATTACCCGCCAAACGACCAGTATTCAGTCCATGCAATCCACGATCTACTATCTCTTTCAATGGAGTCTTGGAGTCCATCTGTTTGGGTAGATCGCTACGACAGACGTGATAAAAGTGAAGTCTCGTGAAGAATATCATCTACGACGTGACGTCATGACCCACATGACGCAGGCGCATGATCGTTTGCGCAGCCCAGCCAGATCAACGACATAGATGACCTAAGTGTTCTCTTGGGCAATGCAATATTCTTATTCCATGTTATAGAGATTTTGCCGGTATACGATAGTTGACTGATATATTTCTTGTTGATATAACCAATGTTAACCAATGTTATATGAGCGAAAGTTTATTACATTAATAACTATATCATATTAACTAGATTAGGTTACATGAACGAAAGCATATTATATTAACGAGAGTATGTCACATTCCACGAGAATGTTGCATTGACGAAAGCATTTCACTCTAACGAAAGTACGTTACATGAGCGAGAGTTACATCACAATAACACGAGAACATATCCCATGAACGAGAATATATTACATAACGAAAGTATGTCACATACACGGAAGTATGTCCCATTAACATGTGCATCCCTATGGATGTTTACACAGGATTTTTGAGTATATGAAACACATTTGTTTGGGGGTCAGTTGGTTGGTGTGTCCTCAGCTCGCAGCACTGGGGAGCTTGCTATAGCTTCACCTCACAACATTAGAGGCTTTACTGCGCTTTGATTCATCAATAAGTAAAGATCTGTTGTATTATAAGCTCACAACATTTTGAGGCTGCTATATCGTTGGTCCACACTATTGGTGCTGTCTTGAACAATCCAACACTGAAGGGTTGCTATATGACCACAACATTGGTGGGTTTGTTGTGTCATAACACCACAACACTTGTAGGTTACTATATCAGAAAACCTCAGCACTAGTGGGGCCTCATGTCATGAGATCACAATGCTGTGTTGTCAGACCACAACACTGGTGGGTGGATGCGTCTCAGAAACACAACACTGGAAAGTTGCTGTGTTGCAAGACCACGACATTGATAGGTTGCTGTGGCGTAAGGCCATAGCATTGATAAGCTACTGTGTTTCAAGACCATAACACTAGTGGAAATCCCATGCCTTAACGCAGGAACACTGAAGAGAGGAGAAACAAGTGAAGAGTGAGTGTTAGTTCTGCTTCCACCACTCAACCAAAGCACCAGATAAAAACAATTAATTTGCCAGAGGGACACACCAAAGTAATTCCTATGTCGTAAAGACAAACAGGAACTGTTTATCTGCCGTAAAAACACGAAGGGACACTTTATATGCCATACAACAAACAGTAAATTGGCCATAAGGGCAAAATTGTTTTCTCTCAAACACCCATCCGTAAAAAACTTATTCGCGCCTAAACCAAGCAGAACTGACAATCAAAGGAAAGCCTTGATATACAAAGGGACCATGTGCATAATATGTGTGTGTGTGTGTGTGTGTGTGTGTGTGTGTGTGTGTGTGTGTGTACATACGGCGATAGAATTATCCTTATAACATTGATGACGTTGTTAAGGCAGTTTGGATGGTTAATGTAGCTTGATGTTGACGTTCTGAATGATCCTGGTGGTTGATAGGACTACAGTTGTACAAACAACCAGCCAACCAATTCTGATATTCAATATAATCCGCCATGGGGTTTGAAATACGGTGATGGAGACAGATCTATTCGCCTGTGCCACTACCTTTCTGTTTCATCGACATCCAGTATTACTATCCCACTGATATACATTATCCTGTCTCTCTGTACATAATCAAGAATGCAAGATGCTATTACTGTACTCTAACAGATATATAACGTCATAGACTACCAGGCTTCCTGTTATCTGACATGTCCAGTACACCCGTGTACATGGTAAGATGCTGTGATATCAAAGGCGAAGCATTATAACTGTGAACAGAGACGAAAATATTCTTACATTTTAGGTAAATGTAAGATAATATCATTGCACGGTGATACAGACTCATCCAAAAGTGGATCAATGTCATCACCAAAACTTCAGCAGCAAAATAAGCTTAGCATCAGCTGAAGCTAACAACCATCTTCGACTAAGCGCGAACACCAGCTAAGCTTAAGCACAAGCTAAGCATCAACACCAGCATCAGATAAGCTTCAACATAAGGTTAATATCAATCTAACATTAAAGTAAGAGTATCAGCTACAATCACCTTAAATTTAGCTTCAACAACAACTAGATATCAGCATCAGCTTAGCCGTCAGTACAAAAGTATTAGCTAAACATAAGAACCAGCTTAATAGAGACAGCTAAACATTAGTCTAGCAGTTACAGACCTGGCCATCAGTAACAGCTACTGTTAGCACTCCTAAAGAGAGCCAATGATATGATGTAGTGACGGTCACAGAGGAGAGGAAGAGGAAAAATGAGGGGACAGGGAATGTAGGAGTGAGAGGGGCGAAAATGTAAGGGAAACGGGAGGGAGAAAATGAGAGGGGCGAGAAGTGAGTGAGGGTTAAAGAGCCTGGAAGGGAGTGTGTGGTGGAAGGTGAGCAGTGGCCAATACCCGGGTAGTAAAAGCGGCCGACGGGATGATAACGCCAGCACCAGTGTCGTGTCGGCGCGCGATGATGGCGTGTTATGGCGCACTCTTGCCGTGTGATGGCGGTACTCAGGCCAAGTGTCGCCAAGTGCGGCGGAATTTACTAGCCCTCCCGGAAAAAAAAAAATGTATAGACTTTAAGTGAAGGAAGTATATATCGAAGAAATGACAAATAACGTTCCTTCGGTGATAACGCCGTGATAGAAAATGAAGATAAACACACACACACACACACACACACACACACACACACACACACACAAACTGGTAATCATATTTACCCTAGTAAATGTAAACTAATGAGGATGTGTCACAGCGAATGAAGGCCTTGATATGTCTATCATCCAGCAGGATATGAGCTGCAGCTATCTGAGTGAAAGTACCACCTTAGGAGAAGAGTTAAGTGGACTAACTGTCTGCTGGCAAATATTAGAACAGCACACTAGGTCATGGATAAAAAAAAAAAAAAGAATAATCAGCAAGTTGTGCACATCATACGTAAAGGTTGGTCACCGAACCTAAAGAAGCAAAAAGAGCAAAGAGAGAAGGTACAGAAGAGGGCGGCAAAGAATGTGCCAGTATTAAGAGAGCCGAGTTACAAAGGAAGGTTAGAGGCATAAATTTGCCCTAAGGGAAGAAATCAGTCATGCAATAACCATCTCTCATCTGTTCTTCTGTTTTGCCTAGTGACGCTACCGATACATCCCCAAGACTGCAACACATACGAGCATATCTTCTTCACGAGTCTCACAGAAAGAAAATTCTGGATAATTGTTAAGATGTCCCAATAAACCTATAAGAATTCCCTGAGACCCAGGGTATTACATGGATTGGTAGAAAAGGTTTGATGATGAGAAATGAAATAGATCCCTTCGAGGTCAAGAGACCATCATGAAAGTATAAAAAAAAAAATCTTTAGTCATATAACGGGTGTAAATGAGATTGAAAGAATTTCCTTGAAAACTTGAAGGACTTCTACCTGACTTCAAGAAGTTCCATAAATTTGAAAGAAATTTAGAAAATTAACAAAACTACGACTGTGCCTTAAAACATCACAAATAATCCACGGCCTTGTAGAACTCTCGTAAATGTTGGAAAATAAAGACATCGGTTTTCCAAGATGTTTGTTGGTTCTGATTTCCCTATAGATAATGTAAGAACTTTCCAGGTCCTTAGATGTTACGTACCGTGTCAAGATGTCATCTTCACATGTCTCTGAGGTCATCTTCAGACCTTTCAAACGTCCACAAGAATCCAAGACGTCAAGTGACTCCATCCAATATTCTTTAAAACCATAGTGAGTTCTAAATATTACAAATATCGTCCATGCCTTCTGTAAGTGTTCTTAAAAGCGCTGAAGAATTCTTAGAAATTCAGACAAAAATATCTCCATATATTCCGGGTGAGTTTAGGAATCTCAAGAAATCAGCAAACTTCTTCATATAAGATTACCCAAAGGAATATAAAGGAATTCAAACAGAAACAGACCACAAAATCCTTTACAGACTGATTGTGATAACGGAGGATATCAGAAACTCACAAAATGGTGTGGTAAATGTTAGAAGGCAGAGAGATGATTCAAAGAGAATTACCTGCTAATTATCAGTTTGACTAAGGAGACGCAAATGATGCAAGTTGTGGACTTCAAGCGAAATATTTATCAACTCTTGTTTTTAAACGTAACTATATCACTGCTTTCAACCAATCTACTTAGCAAAACATTCCATATGCTAACAATCCTGCTGAAGAAAAGTCTCTGCCTCTTTCGAGGTAAAACGTTTGCCTACGAACGTGTATCCATACAGACGAATGAAATCGGAAGAATCAAGTCTTAAGTAGCTTGACTGATCAAGATAATCAAAGTCTTTGATCATTTTGAATGCTTGTATTGAATATCTTCTTAACCTTCTCTTTCCTAAGTAAAATATATCAAAGGAGTTTAATCGGCCCTCCTAGGATTTGTCCCTAAGCCAGGGAATCATTTTGGTAGCTTGACGCTGTACTGTCTCCATCCTATCGCTAATTTCTTATAAAAGTTCCCTTAATTTCTACAATAATGAAGTCAGTATTCTCAACGGTTACAACACTGTTTACCAAAGGATCTAAATGAACTTTAAGACGCCAATCCTAAGGAATCCGAAGGAATTACTCTCGATGAACTCAGTGAGGTTCCTTTGAAAGTGACCGTATGTGAAACGCCTCACGGAGAATACGACGTTATTCCTGCTGAAGAGCCCTACGAGATGTCTAGGTCCTGCAAGGCCTAGTATTCATCCCTGTTGCCACCCCAGCCACTGGCACTAAGCACAAGTTACGGTCAAATATCTGGCTATCTCGGGCGGGGTCCTGGACGCCCGCCGACACCCTGCTACCACCACCCGCTAAGTCTCATCAATGATACCGAGACGATGGGGAGAGACAGAGATAAGGGGGGACGAGGAAGGTGGGAAGGGTAGTATCAGTGATCTTGATAAGCAAGTTTTAACCGTCGTGTAGATTCAGTATGGTGAAGATTAAGGTTAAGGAGAAGTACATGACTCATACGGCATGATGAACCATGTCCAAGCTGAACCAAAGTTCGTTATAACCACACTTCGGCTAACCAGCCTCCAACAGTCTTGAGTTAATGTGGGTACGTGCTTAACGCGGTCCTGTCTACTCAAATTGCTAGGCCTGACCAGTCTCGGGATTAGAGTAATGTGGTAGACTAAAGTATCATTTATGGAACTTACTCGTCATTCCAAGTCTTCCTTCTCATTCTGCTGGACTATCAATTGGAATTTCATTCATTGTTCCTTCACTGTTTCTTGTTTTTTCCTCTCGGTCCCCATAGCTCGCTCTCACCCCCTTCCTGCGAGACGTGATGATTTTCTGGTAGAGAAACAGTCATTTTCCACACCAGTGCCATCACCCCCTCCTCCTCCTCCTCCTCCTCGTCTTCCTTTCCATCCGCTTCCTGAATTTATGAAGGGCTTCTTGCAGATGCTCGAAAATTCTCATCCGCACAACTCTTTCCTCTTTACCTCCTCCTCCTCTCCTCTTCCCACTGCTTTCTCATCTTCTACAGTCCGTTCTCTAAGAGATAATCTTGCGTTCAGTTTATTTTCTGTTATACTCCCTTCTCATTCTTCAATTTCCCATTCTTCATCTCTTCCTCCTCTTCTGTTCATAATCTACAGTGCCTCTTTTTGCAGTTCCTCTCATACTTGTGAGGGATAAGGGGAGCCAGCAGGGGACCTTGATGACCTGCAGGTGTCGTCGCTGGTGCACTTCTTATCTTGTGGTATATACATCAGGATACACCGTGCCTCTGGTGATGATGGTAGCGACCGGCTTAAGACACTGGTACAAATATAGATTTTTCTCATAATCATATCAGGCAATGAACATACGTCATATGTATTTATAAAGGATGAAGAGACACTGTTGTATATTCGTCTGTGTCATCGACCAAATGCTCTCTGAAAGGTACTTTCAGGCATCATGGAATCTGATGAATAGTCTGTGTGGATGACACCACTAATGCTGTTGAGTTTTAAAAAGTTTCTCTGCTACAAAGCCAACGTAATCAAATGATACTAGATCTATTAGACGTACACACAATAGAAATATGCAATCATACAGTACCAGAAAGTTCACTTAACAGTAACCCCATCCCGTGCAGCGGACTTACACCACCAGGAAACATTACATCGTAAAACTGTCCAAGATAAGAAACTATACCGGTCATGAAACCACTGGAAACGCGAATACAGAAAGAACTTCCAGACTTCATGGCGAAGAATGTGTATAGTTAGTTCCCCACGGCTACACCAGAGTCTCGACAACAAATGGTCGATGAGGCAGACTTAGTACAGCTGTGGGAATTACTATATAATCTATATAAACTATATAATACTATATGAACTATATATAATCTCCAGAATTACTTAAGACGGTTGCTTGTGACACATAACTTCCTCAACGTGGTTCCAAACGACTTCGCAACTTGCTTTAGTCAGTTCAGAGAGGGTGATCTGTTTATATATATACTGTACAAACTTACGTTGACGTGTGAGACTTACACAAGTTGCCTTCTAGAGAAGGTTGTAGAGAGAGTATGGGTGGATATTCCCTGAGTTAGTAGGAATAATGTAAGTTAAACGATCCGCGACGCTGATTCAGAGCTGGATATTCTGAAGTTTTAATTATCCTCATGTTTCACTTCAACCCAATTCTGGGTTTTGTTTCAGAGACTCGAGATATTATCTTCATAAAAACTTCAGACTCTAAGAACCTGAATTTCATAAACTGCAACAATACTTTCTGCGAGTGATTTTTCATGTGAAAAAGATCACTTTTAGATAAAATAACCAAATATAAATACCTTAAGTCGTCGCTTTTGAATTGATGAACTGTCTACTGCACAATGAGGTTGGAAAATATCGCGCATTTATATCTACTGCATATAAATTAATATTTAGTGGGTCTCAGGATACATGTAACACCCTAAACTCACTGACGAATACTCTGACGCTGTCAGTTAAGACTAATTACTGAAACAATGAGCACATCATTTGAAGAATATTAACAAAATAGATTTTGAAATGAAACCCAAAATTTTTTGAAACTGTGGCCTTATGACTCCATTTTTTTTGTGTAAATTCCATTAGTAAATTCTGTATAATGAAAATATACATTATGGGTGTGAAAGACCCACGAAATATTTTGATAATCTTAAAATATCGTTTTCTAGGACTGAAGAAAAAAATACTAGTTAGTTTCTAACTTTAAAAATACCGTTCCAGTTAGCTTTTATGGATGGAGGATAAGATCCAGTTAATTCCTACAGAAAAAGAATAGTAGTAAAAACAATTTATATATATATATATATATATATATATAAATATATATATATATATATATATATATATATATATATATATATATATATATATATATATATATATATATTTCGGGGGCTGGAAATCCTCCCCTCTCTTTTTTTCTTTTTTCCAAAAGAAGGAACAGAGAAGGGGGCCAGGTGAGGATATTCCCTCAAAGGCCCAGTCCTCTGTTCTTAACGCTACCTCGCTAACACGGGAAATGGCGAATAGTTTGAAAGAAAAGATATATATATTTATTGTTAATCCTGATCATCAACACGCTGTCATTACTCATCATCAATATTTGCTAATACACATCATCAATATCAAATTCAATCGATTATCAGCTTCTATTAATACCCATCATAAACACTTATTATTACCCATCATCCCTTCCTACCATTATCTATCATCAATGCCTTTTATAAAACATCATCAGTAATTGCTATAAACCATCATCAATACATGTTATTACTCATACTATCTCCTGCAATAACCCATCATCAACACTTATCATTACTTGTCATCAACACTTGCTCTTACCCACTATCAATACTTCATTAACCAATATCACCATCAGTTGATACCCACCATCACCATCATCTCCTCATACCCATCAACACATACTACTTCCCATTCATCAACCCCATGGTAAATTCCGCCATGAAAAATGTTATCAACTATATCATCATTACCTGTTATTACTCATTATGGTGATCACCAATTACCACACTGCCCTTAAACCTGATAAGACATACATCACCATGTGTACTCAGCGAATGCACGGAGACACATCTTAAGCCATATGCGACTTGGTATGAATACTTCCTTCAATGAGGGAGGAGGGGGGAGCTCTGAGAGGGTTCCATGGATGGTCTTCGAGCAACTGGAAACCAAACCACTTCCTCCGACACTGCTCACACGCCTCACTCACGAAGAAAAAGAGATAAAAAGAATCGAGACTAGAAGATAATAAGGAATTTTTTCTCTCTGGATATTCGAAAATCTCTCAAAGATTTATAAAAGGATAAAAGAAGTATTTGAAGAACGTGATATCCCGCAGGGAAACTGAATTGGGGACAAAAATTGACCATTCTCGCCATGTCATTTTTCATCAGGAATGTAACCTGGAAACACGAGGATCAAAGATTTCCCAGCTCAGGTGCTGACTTAGTCGCTTTCTTAAGATGATAATTTTGGCAATTACTTAAAAGACTTTGAGACCGTTTGATCCTCGCAAAAAAAAGAAAAAAAAAAAACTCGAGGTGCAAAGGTGGAGGCTGGGGGAAGAGAGGGAGAAAATAATGAGTGAAATCTAATAAGTCTCTGTGATCACATTAATTGAACTCGGAAAATACTCTTCCTGGGAATTGATTTTGTCCGTTTCGTGCGCGCGCGCGCGCGCGCGCGTGTGTGTGTGTGTGTGTGTGTGTGTGTGTGTGTGTGTGTGTGTGTGTGTGTTGTATGTACGATGGTATCAGACTCCCGCAGCTTGAGGTTACAGCGCAAGTGAAAAATAACCTTTACCGAGACTGTATCATCGTCAGTCGACGAAACAGACTCCAGTCTGGTCAAAGAACTCCTGGTTCTAAACGAGTCTCCCTCCCCTGTCCCTGCTAATGAGTGTAGCACAGCCTTGAAACTGCAGAAGCCCCTGATAAATAAGTCTTGGGTAACACCAGCACCCTTTCAGAAAAGGGTCATCTATAGATAAATATTCATACATCTCCTGATGTGCTGAGGAAAAGCACTGGTCTCCATACCAAGAAACAGCACGTGTAAACTCTTCACTATGCGCAATAAATTCACGTGAGAATAACGTCTCCATTCACAATTCCACCTTTACACACGACCAAAAATAATGCGCCTGTCATTCTCAGCTGATGCGTCCCTACGCTGGAACCACCGCATCTGTCCATATCTTCAGCTATCTACCTTTTTTTTTCATTTACTTCCAGTTCTTTCACGTAAATCCAGGTATTTAGCTATATACACTCTCAGTCGAAGTGTCAGCTGCCACTCCTCCTGTATGCTATACCATCTTAAGTGTCATGCATTCAAGCGTCTTTTTAATGTTCTCCACACACTTCGCTCCATTTTCATGTTTCCATTCTGTATCTCGTCTTTTAAAGCTTTCTTCACATCACACTTCATCCTCGTATTTTTCATTATGCAATGCGTCTCTCTAACGCTTTCGTCACACCCAACACCATTCTCATATTCTGCAAAGTATCTGATTGTTCTAATTCTACCCTTAAAATACGAGTCATCCATCTCCCTCTCTCTCTTTCACCCTTCCTGGACCTTGGAAATTGAGTTTTATATTCGTACATCAGAGGTGAGGCAACGCTTTCATTACAAATCATGGCCAAAGCTCTCCAAAATGAAGAAGAAACTGCGAAAGCAACAAAGAGCAACAAGAGCAACACTGTGTAAGGTGATGCAGTAGATCATCCACAAGATGAGGAAGTCCACCAACGCCAGAAAGTGAACAGTCCATCCTTCCTGACAGCAGTGGGGTACGTCCCCGGGCCTGAACTGATAAAGCAGGGACGCTGCCTGCATCATGTGATGTGACAGAGCCGGCGAAAGAGAATTTTTCGAGCCAAAATTTTGGCAAGACGCGGCGCGGCAGACGAAGTTTCCCCATAAACTTGGTGGCAGCCGTGGGAAGAAAAATGAGAACGTTTTTATGTTTCTCATGGAGGGATTAAGACGAGTTACATATCAAGTGCGTATCTGGTATGTAACTGCAGTACTACAGAGTCTTACGAGGTGCACTTAAAAAGTTGTGGTATTGCCTTTCCAGTGTTAAGCTGGTGCCTTTCAGGAGTGGCTGGTGAACTGTAGGACTTTGGGGTGACATTTGAACGTGTACATGTGATGGGATATGAAGGTAAAAGTAAAGTATTTTGGAGAGTTCCATTGGTGAATATGAGGAGTGTAAAGCAAGTAACAGTATTTTCAGTCAACAGTGCTTTTTGGAACTGTAACTAGTTCAGTGTTGCACCCTCTTCCTTCTTTTGTCTTTCTCTCTTCACATAAACTTTCTCTTCCTTTAAGAGTCTGGTCTACACACACTCTAGGAGCCCTGATGAATTTTTTCTTTTACTTTTACTTTTCTCTCTCATCCAAAATGGCTTGACCTGGGCATGTTTTGCCCTTGCCACGTCAGTAAAAGAAAAAACAATCATGAAATTAATAAGCAAATATATTCATGAAGCACATGATCCACTGACGAACTATTAGAGCTACACCTTGAGTATAATTCATTCACTTTAGAAGTTACAGATAACTGGATACTTCAGATATGTGGTCTTGTACGTCTGTGGTAATGTTGTAAGCGTATTCCGAGAGTATCAAAAGAGCACTGCCCAAGCGCCAATAAACATGCACTAGTTACCCTACTTAGAACACTGAGCTGCTCAAAACAGAGCATCCTTACAGACACCGGCTGTCACTCACTAAATCCTTGACGGAC
The DNA here is from genome assembly GCF_036320965.1 of Panulirus ornatus. Lineage (NCBI taxonomy): Eukaryota > Metazoa > Arthropoda > Malacostraca > Decapoda > Palinuridae > Panulirus > Panulirus ornatus. Next base: position 48,506,450 of record NC_092225.1, on the reverse strand, counting down.
AAGAATCCAATTTGCACCCCTCCCAACATCTTACACCATCAACCACTTAACAAAACACCAACCATACTAACCATCACATACGACACACACACACACACACACACACACACACATGACTTTCCCCACACCACAGACCTTAACACCAAGTCCGCTGACAAACTAAAGAACCTCAAAGTATCCTCTACAAACAACATATTAGTTCCAGTCTATACTGTGCTCCACCCACCAGATCACCTGTCCTTTCAAAACTAAACAGAACACATCTACAAAACTTGGAGGACAACTTCATAACAATTGTCGGCTACTTAGCAACCACAACATGCAACTGCACAAAAAAGCCACAAACTCCGACTCCCATCTACGTCGCTTCATAACCACACACCGAACTTTCTGCAGGTAAGAAAAAATCTCACAACAGCCTCAATCCTCGACCGTCCATACTCGCAGATTCCGCTACCTCAACAAACACCACATTGCAAAAAAAAAAAATCAACCGAGATGACCAGACAAAAACGTAATACAAATGTTTCCCCGGCCATACATGAATTTCATTCCACCAGAAACAATACCAAATGAAACTACACTCCCCAGAAGAAGACGAGGAGTCACTCTTCCTCATCTGCACTGTGGACACCACCCATGCCGTCAGAAGCGTCACAGGACCAGTCATGCCTGGCAAGCAGAGTCCACACTAACGACACCGAACACTTATTCCTCAACTGCCCTGGACTAACCCTGCTCAGATAAACGCACATCAACACCTCATTTCACGACCTGTGATCCCGACAGATGGACGTGGCTCACTTCCTTAGCTCTGCAGGAATCTAGTAAATGGGGCACCAAAGGTTGCAAGGTTCAAATGATAGTTATCAGTTCTTTAATGACAAACTTAATTCAAGAGACCAACGCTCCAGAAGCTACTAATGTGATTTCATCTGTCCAATGAAGGTTATACACTTCAAAATTCAGTAAATAACATGGGTATAACGTCTGTAATTTTAACCCAACGCCTGCCAATGCTTCTACAAAACGGGGAAGTAGAAATGCGCCAAAATGATCACAGAACGATCCTGATAATACAGGAGGCAGTAGAAAATATAAAGATTCTCAGTAACTGCAGAAATATCAACCAAACTCACGTTAGGGAAACCATCTGAGTAAAACAAGTCACCTCCAGCCAAAATGTAAAATCAAACCATCTGACATCTACAACCCAAACTGTCACAACCTGACTCAACAAACCAACTGTTGCACCTGACCCTACACACCAGGTGGAAACGAGGAGCGATCTCACTACCGCAGCCTGTGGTCCAGAAAACAGTCTTGGGACAGCTGTGTGCAAGATGTAACAATTATATTTCATGACTTTTGGTTACATTCACTAGGATGCATTATCAGCAATCCATTGAGATGTTATAGGATCACTGCGAACGCTTGAATCATCATCGATGGAGTGGAGTGTGTGTGTGTGTGTGTGTGTGTGTGTGTGTGTGTGTGTGTGTGTGTGTGTGTGTGTGTGTGTGTGTGTGTGCGAACTAAAAGAAACAAAGCTAACAGTGAAGGTCCAGAGAAGGGAAGCAAAGATAGCTCCAAAATTCAGGAAGCAGGGTCACGGGTAAAGGCTAGAGGCCTTGGATTTGTCCACCATGGAAGAGAGAAGAGTAAAGGATGACCTGATCACAACATAAGACTCTTAAAACAGACTGATGACGAAGACAGTGAACAGTCCTTGGAAAGACGTAGGGATAGAGAACAGATGGACATAACATGAAATCAAGCAAGAACTTTGTTCAAAAAGACGTCAAGAAGTACTTTTGTAGTATAAGAGCAGTGGATGAATGGAATAAACAGCATGAAGATATCGTAAATGTGGACAGCATAGAAAAGTTAAAAAAAACTTGTATGGCTGTAAAAATGGTTCAAGAGATGAGGCTCCAAGAGTGTAATACTCCCTGCCTGTACAATACAAATAGGTAATTACACACACACCCCAGTGGCCGCACTCTACTTCTAAACAAACCTCTTACAACAGCGTCTCCCAGACAACCATTTCCTCCCCGTCATCGTCTTAGTAAAGCCAGTATACTGTACTCAAGCCACTCCTTAAAATATTACATCTTTCGTGCCATCTCTGTGTGTGCGGTCGAGGACATTATTCCCCACACACACTCATAAAATTTCTCCGACTTTATTCCTCATGCTAATGAAATACCTTGGCACGAGTCGTACAGGGTCTCAGACGTCCCTTAAGAGAGATGTAGACACGGCAGAAGGAAGAAGGAATCATATCCTTCCCTCTGCTTCTCCATCTTTCTCTTTCTTCATCAGAAAAAATGAAGACATAAACATCACAAGTTCTCTACATAGATAGATACAGACAGATAGATAGATGGATACCTCTACTGAACACTTGTCGAATATTGTTAGTTCTAAATTTCCGCTTTGCATTACCTGAAGTCCTTTTCTGACGGTTCCATTTCCCACAAGTGACTCTCAGGTAAATTAGTATCTCTGAAAAATCAGTGAGGACATCTTGGAGTGCTTTGAGAAGCCTGGTAACAATGCATATCGAACTGTGGGTCAAACCATGAGGAGAACCTTGACTTATTGGGCGTCAGCTTAGCGGGAGAAGAAGAAAAAAAAAACTATGTCGTTAAGATGCAAGAAGAGTATGTGTGAAGGAGCTAAGAAGGATGTGCTAATTTGGTATGGACATATGAAGAGGTTGAGTGATGAGAAGCCGACTAAAAGAGAATATATATCAGAAGTGGAGGGAGAACAAGGAGAAAGAGGAAATCGAGGAGGAGGAGGTGGTGGACGGAGGGAATGAGAGACGCTTTGAAGGCTACGGAACGTATTGGATTTGCGCATCATGCACAATAACGACGTAGTGCTGTCAACACCTTGTCAATGGGCTGAACGAGGGCATATGAAGCTTATGTTAGGGGAAACCTCAAAGGAGCTTTTGGAGGTTGGCTGTAGACAGAGTGATCTGGCTTCGACGCATTATATATGAAAGCTATAGAGTACGTGTTAGCAAATGAGAAGTTATTCGTTTATTCCTGACGCTACCTCACTACTCAGGAAACGGCGAACAAGTGCAAGAGTCAATAAGTGCAGTGTCACATTCGAATCTGCCACCAGTGCTGTATCATCAGCAAGCACTCGTTCTGTTAAGCATGATGGCGATCACATCATCCACATATACCTGAACCAGTGCGCGGGGTCGGGAACTTCTCAGACCCTGGATCGAAATGTTCGACAGGACTGGACAAGTTTCTTGAAAGGGCGGGAATCAGCATAGCAAGAGCGACAGCCACAAGAATCGGACAACTAGAGAAAGCACCCTGAGGAAGATGATGCAAAGGATAGCAAAAGCGTAATATACAAAATTCCATGTAATGGCTGTTCAATGGCTTATTGTGGAGAATCAGCCACGGGGGTCGACAAGCGCGTGAGGGAACATAAGAACGACCTTAAAGGCCCAAAGACTATCAGATTCATGAGCAGTCCACGCTGAAAGACAAGGACATCTGCCTAGCTGGCAACAGGCGGAAGTGTTACACAGAGGATATGAAACGAAAACAAGAGTAATACAAGAAACATATTTTTCTACAGACATCGTTTCCCATCATCGCGGTGGATTTGTGAGCTTAGCGGAGACAACAAGCAAAATAAGTCATAAGCGAAGCTAGGGGGACGAGACGGGGGAACAAGGATGACCAAATAGGAGTAGAGATCACCTGACTTCCCGCCGGATCATTCGTACGTCAGCAGATGTCAGTGTCCATGTAAAACTATTCCCTGAAGAAAGAGGTTCCTTTGTGAACGAAACGTGTGTGTGTGTGTGTGTGTGTGTGTGTGTGTGTGTGTGTGTGTGTGTGTGTGTGTCTATATTCTAGTCTCTGCCATATCTCCTTTATCTACAAAGCAAAAAGTAGTGGACTAACAACTGGGTTGAGTGTGAGCCGGCTATCTAGTCTGGACTACGAACAAAAACAAAGAAAGCCGTCAAGCACAATGCTTGTATAGAATAAGTATATTCAAACATTGCCCAGTATCATTAATCAAACATTGCCCAGTATCATTAATCAAACATTGCCCAGTATCATTAATCAAACATTGCCCAGTATCATTAATCAAACATTGCCCAGTATCATTAATCAAACATTGCCCAGTATCATTAATCAAATTTATTAAAAATATGAGAGCAGAACAATTATTCCAATGTATATTGTATTTACATTAACAGTTCAAACAAATTACGGTGATTAATATTGTTCATTAGTAATGGGAAAACATGCAGTTAGTCTAGGACAATTTGGCACGTTTATATTTCTATGTTTTACTTCTAAACCGTCTGAGTTAAAACGTCACACGTAAGTAGTCAAGGAAGGATGATGTAAGAAGGACGAAGAAGCCAGAGAAGAAGAGAGAACATGACGTGGGTAGGGTATAGAGGCGAAGAGAGAAATTAAAAGCATCGTGGATGAAAAGTGATAGAAATGAGTCGATCTTAGCTCTCAAGTCTTGTGTTCATGGGAACACTTACAAAATTCAAATACAATCAAAAATAAATCTGAAGAATATCGAAAACGCCAGCAACTTTTGTGTTCAATATAACTTTACAAAAAAAAGAGTGCTTCAGTATTCATAGCAAAATGAATTAGTCACATAATCATTTCTGTAAAACAAGTAACACACCTGTGCGAAACAGTGTCACATAATATATCTTCCCAAGTAACGTGACGTTCTTTGCTTACGAAAATACAAACGATACAGTGTCCTCAGTACTTTATAAATAAGGTTCTTTATATATATATATATATATATATATATATATATATATATATATATATATATATATATATATTTTTTTTTTTTTTTTTTTTTTTTTTTTTTTGCTTTGTCGCTGTCTCCCGCGTTTGCGGGGTAGCGCAAAGAAACAGACGAAAGAAATGGCACAACCCACCCCCATACACATGCCTTGATTCAATCCACTGACAGCACGTCAACCCCGGTACACCACATCGCTCCAATTCACTCTATTCTTTGCCCTCCTTTCACCCTCCTGCATGTTCAGGCCCCGATCACACAAAATCTTTTTCACTCCATCTTTCCACCTCCAATTTGGTCTCCCTCTTCTCCTCGTTCCCTCCACCTCCGACACATATATCCTCTTGGTCAATCTTTAGTAAACAATAGTAGTTCTCATCAATTTAACCACTGTATCAATAAGCTGATAGAGATTGATAGAGATGCTCTGTGGAAGGTATTAAGAATATATGGTGTGGGAGGCAAGTTGTTAGAAGCAGTGAAAAGTTTTTATCGAGGATGTAAGGCATGTGTACGTGTACGAAGAGAGGAAAGTGATTGGTTCTCAGTGAATGTAGGTTTGCGGCAGGGGTGTGTGATGTCTCCATGGTTGTTTAATTTGTTTATGGATGGGGTTGTTAGGGAGGTGAATGCAAGAGTTTTGGAAAGAGGGGCAAGTATGAAGTCTGTTGGGGATGAGAGAGCTTGGGAAGTGAGTCAGTTGTTGTTCGCTGATGATACAGCGCTGGTGGCTGATTCATGTGAGAAACTGCAGAAGCTGGTGACTGAGTTTGGTAAAGTGTGTGAAAGAAGAAAGTTAAGAGTAAATGTGAATAAGAGCAAGGTTATTAGGTACAGTAGGGTTGAGGGTCAATTCAATTGGGAGGTGAGTTTGAATGGAGAAAAACTGGAGGAAGTGAAGTGTTTTAGATATCTGGGAGTGGATCTGGTAGCGGATGGAACCATGGAAGCGGAAGTGGATCATAGGGTGGGGGAGGGGGCGAAAATTCTGGGAGCCTTGAAGAATGTGTGGAAGTCGAGAACATTATCTCGGAAAGCAAAAATGGGTATGTCTGAAGGAATAGTGGTTCCAGCAATGTTGTATGGTTGCGAGGCGTGGACTATGGATAGAGTTGTGCGCAGGAGGATTGGATGCGCTGGAAATGAGATGTTTGAGGACATTGTGTGGTGTGAGGTGGTTTGATCGAGTAAGTAACGTAAGGGTAAGAGAGATGTGTGGAAATAAAAAGAGCGTGGTTGAGAGAGCAGAAGAGGGTGTTTTGAAATGGTTTGGTCACATGGAGAGAATGAGTGAGGAAAGATTGACCAAGAGGATATATGTGTCGGAGGTGGAGTGAACGAGGAGAAGAGGGAGACCAAATTGGAGGTGGAAAGATGGAGTGAAAAAGATTTTGTGTGATCGGGGCCTGAACATGCAGGAGGGTGAAAGGAGGGCAAAGAATAGAGTGAACTGGAGCGATGTGGTATACCGGGGTTGACGTGCTGTCAGTGGATTGAATCAAGGCTTGTGTATGGGGGTGGGTTGTGCCATTTCTTTCGTCTGTTTCCTTGCGCTACCTCGCAAACGAGGGAGACAGCGGCAAAAAAAAAGAAAAAAAAAAAAAAAAAATATATATATATATATATATATATATATATATATATATATCACTCGGATTGCTTTTACCGCGTTCGTTTTTGTTATTGACTATCTACTGTGTCCGGAAAGAGTCATACCCTTAAAAAAAAATCTAGTACTTTCTTGTTGCTTACTGTGCGATGATGAAATCCTGCCAAGTGGATTTCAAGTATCGGACATGTAAATTTACAGAACCTTTTCTTAGAGTTCAGTCTTCCCTGGAGGCCTCTAGTACAGTGGTATATTTGATCTTTGTAAAATACTCGTTAGGACGCCCCCAGGGCTGCTGAATAATTCTCTTCTGACGTTAGCAGGGCTCCTCGGCGTGGGCCGACGAAGAGGATATAGCCTTGTTCAAAGTTCCACTCCTCCAACTTCGATAGCAAAAAAAGAAGAAAGAAAAAAAATAAGGTCATGTTTGTTATAACAATTTCAGTTTGTTACTCAAATAAATGTTGTGAACACATTCCTCTTCCCATAACGTTTCCAAACGACCCATACTTCGCTATCTTAAAAAGCATACAGTTATCTTAGTCTTGTGTTGTTCTGTTCATATCTATACAATCCCAGGCTTAAGTTTCTTACACATTCCCTGAGACTCCAATCCCGATGGGACAATTATCTCTCTCTCTCTCTCTCTCTCTCTCTCTCTCTCTCTCTCTCTCTCTCTCTCTCTCTCTCTCTCTTGTGACTGGGTGCATGGATGGCGTTCTTCCCCTAAAGTAGTAATGCACAACTGAAACACAGGAAGCTTTGATATATGATCAAGTTTCGCTCATATACCCATAAACTGATTAACGATAAACAGAATTTCTCACTACCTTTTCATAACGTTACTCAACCTATGCAATATCCTCTCATAACAGTATCATTAATAACGTATAACAGTTACGTTGTTAAGAAAAAAAAAAACATCTTTCCGACAACGTTCGTTTGTATTTGTGTAATTGACTTTCACTTTAAAAGCCAACTGAAGAATGGTGAGTATAGCAACGAGCTACCAAGATGATATGCTATAGACTCGACAGCCTCGAAAGAACCCAGTGGTGTGATACTGTTTGAATTCCTTTGTGAATTCATTCGTAAGACTCAAATCCCAGACTCCTGCACCTGATCCCTACCCCCAGGTACTTATCCATCACGATGAACGGCACCTTAAGGATGCTAAAAAAATCTGACTTTTGAAAAAAATGATCAACAGACATGTCAAATTTCAGGATATCATTAACAAATATATAAAAAATCATAACGCAAAACATCGTTTCAAAAATGTTCATGAACTTAATAGCAAAGTATCATCAAAAAGTTTGTCTAAGCACGACAGATGGTGAACAGTCAAGAAACAAACGAAAACGTAATTATCACAATGGTCAGTAAAGTCATAAACACACTTATCAATTGTTTCACCTATCCTCGCGCGAGGCAGCTGATCATAATAGACACTGGAAAATGGTATTGTTCCTGTTCTGAGGTTCTAGAACGAGCAAAACCGGGTAGGAGCTATGTATAAGCCAATCACAACGAAGCAACAGAGGGTATTTCAGCCATCACAACGTTTTGCTTGAGAAGCGCTCTACCTAGTTTAAAACCATTGGTCAATAATCATAAAATTCAACAACCATGTTTAGAGAAAATACGTCGAGAAAATATGTATAAACAACTCATAAATTTGTAACCCAACATTTTTCAAAATGGAAAAACCCAGAGTTAGTCAAGTCCTATATCATTCTCTCATGACGTGTGTCGAGGCAGGTGGGAACCTCCACTAAACATAGTCTAGTTTCTTTGGAAAAGTGCTTAATAACTACATCATGTCTTCAGTTACTTCCGTACAGAAGAAATCTATGTCCTGCACCACTTCTATAATAGGAAAAAAACAAAACAAGGCATATATGAGATCAGCTAAAAACCCAACCGCCACGACTGTGGGTTTCAGTCGTAGATATCACTATTCTCAATGTCTTATCCCTAGTTAGATATTCATGGTCACTTGTCAAAAAACTAATATGAAAGATTTCAGAGCCACATACATTACTGCCAAACCCTGGGTCAGTGTTGGCCTGGGGATAGGTAACCAGCTTTAAACTGTATTTGTCACGTTCCGGAGTTGTTTCTTTGATGCTTTACTTGTTAAAAATGAACCACTCAGCAAGTAACACCATTATATAACGATTGTTGTCTGTATTAGAGTAGTCTGCCGCTGAATTTTTTGTCATCCTTGAGGAAGCCGATCTTATACGAAGAGCTATCTCCCCCCCCCCCCCCCCCCCACGCGGTTATAAAGCTTACATAGAAACTAGAATTAAGAGAAAACAGATAAAGGTGCATAAGCCAATCGGAGCAAAGCGTTTATAAAGTCTCTTCAGCCAATCACGTAGCACATCCTTCTTTACTCGTCATTCTTGCGACACAAGTATATTGTGGAAAAGTTTGTTCGCACATCTGTACATTTCAGTGATTAGTCTTTCTTTGAACTCAACCACTCTGTTCGCACAAAATAGCTTCAAGACGTAAGACTACCGGAACAGCAAAATGGAGTATTATAATATCCTATTTTTTCCTCTCAAGAAGTATGTGCAAGCAGATGGAAAGTCAGCCTTAGTCAAGGCAGCGATCAATATCTTTTCTCCCAACGCTGTAATGATGCTTCTAAACAAGTAGGTAACAATCTACAAAAACGATCCAAAGTCCGTCAACGATTCACGACACAGCAACATCATCAAGCCTCTCACCCACTCTCACTAACTTAGCGCTACATCGCATTACAGCCGAGCACAACTCACCTCACCTTCCCACTCCCTCACTTTCCCCCACTCCTCCCGTACCTTCAGTCTGTTTACAAAATTACTGCTCAATCTACTTACTTACCTGACCCCTAAAAATGAGTGAACAAAGTAGAAGAGACAAATGAAAGAGTAATTTTGAATTGCAAGAGACAATAAAAACTATTCATTCTGCTTAACCTTAACCCCGGACGGGCCCAACAAGTCTTACCTCAACAAGTGTGTTGCAGTAGGAGGGAGTAACAGCCAGCCTTGCGCTTTCGCCTTGACGCAATGCATTTTTTTCCTCTGATCACTTTACTGACGATATACATAATCATCCTCTCATTACACAAGGCAGTTATGTTCACGGCGGAGCACGGATAGTCTAACTGGCGTACCGAGGGTAACTTCCACTCTAAACAAATCATAGTCATCACTTTCACTCTCCCTTCTTCATTCGGTACATTACATTCTTGTTCACTTTCGAGTCCAATATTAATCAGGGAGTTCATAACACTACTGTCAGACTTAGCGTCATTGTTAGCGTATAACTTCGCGATATTGTTGTCAGAGATCAAGAGTCCACGTCCATTCACTCGATATGTCACCATTACTGCACAATATAGACGGGTATTTTTTCCACTAAGGATCGGGAAGAGTTGCCAGATGTTTACCGAGGTGCGAAATGAGCTAAATTCTCTTTGAACCGTGACAGTAAAATGACCCTAACAAAACCACGTACTCCCCCTGCATCGTATTTCTTCTATACTAAACTGATCAACATAGAATTAGCACATGTTAATATGAATGATAACACTAGGACTCTTTCATAGCGTCTAACACATGTTAATATGAATGATAACACTAGGACTCTTTCATAGCGTCTAACCAGCGAAACTTGTCTTGTCAACATAAGGCATCGAGGGCAGGGCGGTGAGAAATGTCTGCGGCATTGCGAGGGAATATGACCTTTGAGAAGTCTACAACTAAAGGTTACAAGAACAAGGCTGGAAGCACACAGTATGTATGTGAGGTGATGGCTTGCCGAGAATAGCAGGAAGGGTCTTTCTGATGACGGAGGCCAGCACGACCGCCACCATCCGGCAAGAGAAACCAAATGAACACACACACACACACACACACACACACACACACACACACACACACACACACATATATATATATATATATATACATATATATATATATATATATATATATATATATATATATATATATATATATATATTTTCTTTCTTTCATACTATTCGTCATTTCCCGCGTCAGCGAGGTAGCGTTAAGAACAGAGGACTGGTCCTCTGAGGAAACATCCTCATCCAGCCCCCTTCTCTGTTCCTTCCTTTGGAAAATAGAAAAAAAGAAAAAAAAAAGAGAGGGGAGGATTTCCAGCCCCCGCTCCCTCCCCTTTTAGTCGCCTTCTACGACGCGCAGGGAATACGTGGAAAGTATTCTTTCTCCCCTATCCCCAGGGAATATATATATATATATATATATATATATATATATATATATATATATATATATATATACACGCATATGAATGAGTTCAAAACGCATACGGTCCCTGTATTTGGCGTCATGGGGTGCAAAATGTTCCCGTGGTTCCATCTAACTCCGCTGGAGGGATGGAGGACAGGGGCAGCAGCAGTACTGCTAGTAGACGTCCTTTCCATTCAACAACATTTCTAGTATTTCTGCTGATGTTTCTTGTATCGGACGCCACTTTGAACTCTTTCTAATATCTTACTTCTGCTGAAAGACCCAGCTGTCGACAAGGCCTCTTCCCGGTTAGGGTAGTTTTCCTCACGCGCACCCCGATGAAAAAAAAAAAAGAAAAGACTCCGTCACCTCCTTCTGCTCCTCCTCCTCCTCCTCCTTCCAAGCTCCTCGTCCGTCAAAGAAAGTTCTTAAGCTTAGATCTTGCCAGCCTGCCCTGCTCTCACTGCTCAGAAGAGGAAGGGTGTATATTTGCCTCTGAATCTGATATGCTAATTTCAAAATCATGACTGAAAATATTTCATCACACGTAGATTTTTCACTCGTGACATCATCATTTAGACAATATAGTGATATTACGAATTTCTTTTTATGAATAGTCTTTTTGTTTAACATAATACTGCAGTGACAACTGAAGATGCAATAGGTACAGTAGCTGACTAAAGGTTTGAAGGTCCACTGGCGAGCTCACGGCTCTCGTATTCGAATCACGATCGTGTCGGAACCGCCGTGAATCTCGATCCCATGATTCATAGAGAGTGAACGTTGTGACTCGGTCTGCTAACAAAGCTGGTATGGTGAGGGTTGAGGTGACGGCTAAGGACTGACCAGTGAATTATTATCCACATGATAACATTTGACAGGTTCAATCAAATTCAGGCAGAATGACCACACTTGGGAGGTGATTAACACGAGTTTATTTAACAATTTTGGGGTGTCTCAAGCCTACAAATTTCCGGATTATATTGCTATAATCGACAGTGGCCGCTACCTCGACACGGAACCTGGCATCCCTCTCCTTGTGAGTGGGTTCATGTGAATCGTCATTTGATCAGCAGCAGTAACGAAGCTTCAGGAATTCAGGCTCGCCAACCACGGATATGTAACTGTGGCAGGGCTCTAACAATGTTTCACAAGCTACATTTCTGGCCCTTCCAGTGCATATCTTCTCCACCAGATCTATGCAATGCACCATTAAGCAGCATCCCAAACTGGACATTCAGCTATGTGCATAAACGTATTTCTTATCCCTTTTAACTTCTTCACTGCTGGATCACAAGACAGGAGGAGCATCCCACTGGCTTCCCTGTGTTATCACCTCCACCAGGATCCCCCAAATACATTTTGGCCAGTGATTCCCCTCCTGATCAGGCGACACGGAGAAGGAGAGGGGAAGGAGGAATAGTGTCCGTCAGTACCTAGACCATAAAACTTTCCCGGCTGTTCACTCGACTGTGGCATCAGAGCGGAGAATCCAATTACTTTCAGAAGGTGGCTTAGGCTTGCCCAGGGTTGAGCTAACCTGGTGCTGGGGAGGATTATTACGTCAGATATCAAAGGTTAAGGGCAAAGATCACGCTCAAATGGCGCTCTAAGAATCCCAGGAAACGTTGATCTCAAATGTTAGATTCGAAGTTTTGAAGATGAAAAATTACTTTCGAGGTTTAAACTGAAGACATTAGCTTTACAAGTTAAATTCCAATCTTATAGAATAAATGCTGAGCTTGAGCTGATATGAAGGGTTCACATGTTAAAAACAAAGCTCAGTCCAGAGGCTAACCTTACACGACAATCTCAAAGGTCAGACATACAAAAGAAAAATATTAAGCTTAGAAACCTGTGCCAGAGGTGACAGGTCAGACAGTACTTAGTATATCATGAGTCTGATTATATAAGCTAAGGTCACCGACCATGTTCAGGGACACAGTTAAAAGATCAAAGGTCTTGATGAGAGTTAAACGTAGGAGGTCAGGATCAAAGGTTAGAGTAACTGATGACGGGAATAAAGACATGTGAATCCTCCGTCCCTCCTGATCTGAAACATTGATTTCCTCCTTGAGACCCCCCCACATATGATACTAAGATCCTTAGAAGTGAACTCAGTCGACCACATATCAGCCAAGAGGATGAAGAGGGATAGGAAAATGAACGTGAGAACGAGAGAAGATAAGACACAGTGTTTAGTGAAGTAGGTGTTTGGAATAGAGGGAGACGAAAGGGAGATAGGTGAACTAGGGAAGAGAAAGAGGACGCCAAGCTAGATCTGAACTATGTGAGACGAGAGTGGAATGGGGAAACGCGAGAGTTGGAGACGGATGAGAGGAGGTTCAGGAGTAGGATGAGGAAAGTTTGTGAATGGTAACAGAAGAAAGAAGGAGGAGGGGGACACGCCAATCAATTCCATATTACAGCGATTCTACAGAGAATTAATCTTTGATAGATCCAGAAAATTGGCTTTAACTTGGGCCTCTCTCCACATCTTCAATTGGCTTACATGTCGGGATGATCGTTTAGACGACTAACCTCGTTATGGCCCTTGACATCCCGGTTGACGGAGGATTTTATAGATCAAATGGTTCCTCCAATACTCAATTTTCTTATCGGTTATTGAAGGTCGGAAATGGATCCATGGTCTTTAAAACAAATCCACATTTTCGCGAAGGGATATAGTACCTCGAAATCCATCTCATAAGATAATTCTTTTCTGGCTTTTGTTTCAATCTTCATAGAATATATCTCAGAGTCAACTCGAACTCCAATTTTGTAGTTATTCTTGTCTACAGACTGGAAGGAACCAACAGTTGTCTTGGTGTGTGTGTGTGTGTGTGTGTGTGTGTGTGTGTGTGTGTGTGTGTGTGTCTGTTTGTTTGTCTGTCTGTCTGTCTGTGTCTATGAGTGCGTGTGTGTGTGTGTGTGTGTGTGTGTGTGTGTCTGTCTGTCTGTCTGTCTGTGTCCCCGGGGGCACGGAAAATCAAATCTGTACAAAACAGACGTGCATGATTCTGAGCGCCAAACATATTTTCACAAAAAGTCACGAGATCAGGTCTCATGTTCGTAGAGGTAGGTGGCGCCCTTGTCCAGCAGTACAGTATGGGTCCTCTCAGCCTGCTCCTTTTGTAGTTACTTTAAGATTACGCCACGTCCCAGCCTAGCAAAGACCTGTTGTTCTCTGCGTCTTTGTGTCTCTGTTCTAGTTCCCAATTGTAATAGATGCACTACACTTAGCCTGCCCTCCCAATAGTATTTCCAGTTCTATTTATTGTACTGGATACACCACACTCAGCCTGCCCTTCTAGTAGTATGTTGCGCTCGAAAAAAAAAGACAAAAAAGGTTGTGAAATGAAGAGTTATGCGCAACGTCCTACGCGCAAGCGCTGTGCAGTCAAAGACTTAAGTACGCAAACACTTTTGTTACTCGCTCCTAAACGCCTTGTGTCTTTCCCTACACCCTGAAACTTTCGAACTCATGTATTACCCAATAACTATGACCTGGCACGTTTTAAAAAAAAGAAATATTTTTCACTTCCTCCAGAATACGTAAATATTTTCCCGTGTCTCTTCTTTTTCCTCTTTCACTAAACCTCGCTGTATCTTGATTGAGGCTCAGCCTTGATGTAGACTTTTGTCTACACACACACACACACACACACACACACACACACACACACACACATATATATATATATATATATATATATATATATATATATATATATATATATATATATATATATATATATATATAATTTTTTTGTTATTATACCTTATCGCTGTCTCCCGCGTTAGCGAGGTAGCGCAAGGAAACAGACGAAAGAATGGCCCAACCCACTCACATACACATGTATATACATACACATCCACAAACGCATATATACATACCTAGACATTTTAATGTATACATATATATACATACACAGACATATACATATATACACATGTACATAATTCATACTTGCTGCCTTTATTCATTTCCGTCGCCATCCTGCCACACATGAAATAGCATCCCCCCTCACCCCGCGAGGTAGCGCTAGGAAAGGACAAAAGGCCACATTCGTTCAAACTCACTCTAGCTGTCATGAATAATGCACCGAAACCACAGCTCCCTTTCTACATCCAGTCCCCACAAAACTTTCCATGGTTTACCCCAGACGCTTCACATGCCATTGATGGCACGTCGACCCCGGTATACCACGTCGTTCCAATTCACTCTATTCCTTGCGCGCCTTTCACCCTCCTGTATGTCCAGGCTACGATCGCTCAAAATCTTTTTCACTCCACTCTTCCACCTCCAATTTAGTCTTCCACTTCTCGTTCCCTCCACCTCTGACACATATATCCTCCTTGTCGATCTTTCCTCACTCATTTCTCTCCATGTGACCAAACCATTTCAATACACCCTCTTCTACTCTCTCAACCACACTCTCTTCATTACCACACATCTCTATCACCCTTTCATGACTTACTCGATCACACCACATATTGTCCTTAAACAGCTCATTTCCAGTACATCCACCTTCCTCCGCACAACCATATCTATCGCCCATGCCTCACAACCGTATAACATTGTTGGAACCACTATTCCTTCAGACACACCCATTTTTGCTCTCCAAGATAACGTTCTCGCTTTCCACACATTCTTCAACGCTCCCAGAACCTTTGCCCCCTCCCACCCTGTGACAGTTCCACTTCCATGGTTCCATCCGTTGCCAAATCCACTCCCAAATATTTAAAACACTTCACTTCCTCTAGTTTTTCTCCATTTAAACTTACCTCCTAATTTACTTGTCCCTCAACCCTACTGAACCTAATAACCATGAGAGAGAGAGAGAGAGAGAGAGAGAGAGAGAGAGAGAGAGAGAGAGAGAGAGAGAGAGAGAGAGAGGGAGAGAGAGAGAGAGAGAGAGAGAGAGAGAGAGAGAGAGAGAGAGAGAGAGAGAGAGAGAGAGAGCGAGAGAGAGAGAGAGAGAGAGAGAGAGAGAGAGAGAGAGAGAGAGAGAGAGAGAGAGAGAGAGAGAGAGAGAGAGAATGGCAAAAGGAAATGTAAAGGGAGTTTCAGAGAAGAGTAGAGAGGGAGAATCGTGGTTGTGGAGGGCTTGAAGTGAGTGCGAAATAGAGGAGGTGGAGAGAGGGAGGAGTCCAGCCGGAGTTCGTGGGAAGGAGAGCGTCTGCAGGACTGCGAGGCAGGAAGAGGTTAGAGAGGTCTGAGGTCACACCTCCAGGGAAAGAGGATGATGAGAAAAGTGTGCCTCAGTTGGCGGAGAGAGAGAGAGAGAGAGAGAGAGAGAGAGAGAGAGAGAGAGAGAGAGAGAGAGAGAGAGAGAGAGAGAGAGAGAGTAAAGGATGGGCTCTGATGTTGTCAGCCGAAGGAAGTGGACAGAGTGTGGGTTTGTCTGACGGAGTTAAGAGGGAGGGGGAGGCGCGGAGTAGGGGGCTGAGGAGAGAGAAAAATAACACACGGGCATGATGAGACCAAAGGTCTGGAAGGTAGGCGTAGGTCACACGTGAGGGAACTATTAACTGAGGACCTCAGACTCAAGGGCCCTGGAAAAGTTTGCGAGGACTCGTTTTCCTTTGGTGTTTGGGCATCCACGACCCATGGGCGCGGCAACTCTCTTAGGAGCCTTTGATCATGTGAGATGTAATGATGATGAATGCCTGGCATTATTTATCGACTCATAAGAGCAATGGCCTGACAGTTTCTGTCATTAGTTAGATACGATGATGAGTGTAAGTATATCATCTTTTCCTGATTTGATTGCAGTTGAAAAAAAAATGGAGAGAGAGAGAGAGAGAGAGAGAGAGAGAGAGAGAGAGAGAGAGAGAGAGAGAGAGAGAGAGAGAGAGAGAGAGAGAGAGAGAGATCAGGTAAGATCTGTCAACCACCTGCAAGAATGGAACACTGATTATCTATGCCTAACGGCACAAGACATTCCCCATCGTTCTACCCTCAAATTAGAACAACCACTCATCTGTGTTCCTCTGCCAACCATAACTGCACCTCTGTACCAGCAGGATACTCTCGCTGTCCTCTCATCATTGACCCCAGTTCCAGTCTACAGCGCGGGACCAATGCATGCATGCAGCATTATAATCTACTCATACATGACTTTATTCCCTGTCCGACGTGTCGAGATGAAACATGAAACGGCTCAACACGATCAGTGGCAAACCTTGATACACACTTGGCCTACTACGTTCAGCAGACTCGTGTTGCTGTAGCTTGCACGATGATATCTATTCTCATTACCTTTATACAGTAAAACATACTAGTCTACGTCCAGTCATCAGGTACATAACTACTATTCCACGCTTTCAGTATATTTTCCAAATTTGATTAACTGCAGCACCATCTCTGTTGTATCGTCATCTCACTATCCACTTCGGCACCTCCACTTTTATTGTTATCTTGGGTTGGGAGGTGTTTGCGTGTGTATACGTGTATGTGTGAGGGTGGTGTATGAGACTGGGTTGGGAGGTGTTTGTGTGTGTATATGTGTATGTGTGGAGGTTGTGTATGAGACTGGGTTGGGAGGTGTTTGTGTGTGTATATGTGTATGTGTGGAGGTTGTGTATGAGACTGGGTTGGGAGGTGTTTGTGTGTGTATATGTGTATGTGTGGGGGTGGTGTATGAGACTGGGTTGGGAGGTGTTTGTGTGTGTATATGTGTATGTGTGGGGGTGGTGTATGAGACTGGGTTGGGAGGTGTTTGTGTGTGTATATGTGTATGTGTGAGGGTGGTGTATGAGACTGGGTTGGGAGGTGTTTGTGTGTGTATATGTGTATGTGTGGGGGTGGTGTATGAGACTAGGTTGGGAGGTGTTTGTGTGTGTATATGTGTATGTGTGGGGGTGGTGTATGAGACTGGGTTGGGAGGAGTGAGTGTGTCAGGCGGGGTGGTGTTTATTAAGGCTTGGTGGGAACGACGGTCATTTAATGCTTTTTAAAGTCATTTCGGTGTGCATTTATTCTGTCATTTTTTTTGTGTTTGTTGGGTTGGGTTGTCAATAAACATAGATCTTGTCTTCTTTCTTTCGTTTGCTTTAATGATAATTGACAAAAGACCAAGAATAATGTGTCGAGTTTGTTTCAAGACCTCAACAATGACATACGTACACTCCGACCCTCCGGCAAGTGAAAAGTGAAGCACTAACTCACTAGAATCTTCTAGCGGGTCAGAGGGGCGATGGCCTAGCATGAATACCATGATACTGACAGATACATCCCAGCACCAGCACGGTCCTCACCATCGACACTGTCACAGAGGCAGTCCTACACCTACTACTGTGAATGACATCAACAATCCATGAACAAGTGCACAGTTGAGCAAGGAAATAGCTTAGTTTCCCCATAGTTATATGTATGTCAACTACTTTATCAATGTAACACAATCGGCGTAAAAACATTAAACACTTAATGTTCACCATTATACACATTGTATATATATATATATATATATATATATATATATATATATATATATATATATATATATATTCATATTATTTTTTTTTAATATACTTTGTCGCTGTCTCCCGCGTTTGCGAGGTAGCGCAAGGAAACACATGTATATACACACGTCCACACACGCAAATATACATACCTACACAGCTTTCCATGGTTTACCCCAGACGCTTCACATGCCTTGATTCACTCCACTGACAGCACGTCAACCCCGGTATACCACATCGCTCCAATTCACTCTATTTCTTGCCCTCCTTTCACCCTCCTGCATGTTCAGGCCCCGATCACACAAAATCTTTTTCACTCCATCTTTCCACCTCCAATTTGGTCTCCCTCTTCTCCTCGTTCCCTCCACCTCCGACACATATATCCTCTTGGTCAATCTTTCCTCACTCATTCTCTCCATGTGCCCAAACCACTTCAAAACACCCTCTTCTGCTCTCTCAACCACGCTCGTTTTATTTCCACACATCTCTCTTACCCTTACGTTACTCACTCGATCAAACCACTTCACACCACACAATGTCCTCAAACATCTCATTTCCAGCACATCCATCCTCCTGCGCACAACTCTATCCATAGCCCACGCCTCGCAACCATACAACATTGTTGGAACCACTATTCCCTCAAACATACCCATTTTTGCTTTCCGAGATAATGTTCTCGACTTCCACACATTCTTCAAGGCCCCCAGAATTTTCGCCCCCTCCCCCACCCTATGATCCACTTCCGCTTCCATGGTTCCATCCGCTGCCAGATCCACTCCCAGATATCTAAAACACTTCACTTCCTCCAGTTTTTCTCCATTCAAACTCACCTCCCAATTGACTTGACCCTCAACCCTACTGTACCTAATAACCTTGCTCTTATTCACATTTACTCTTAACTTTCTTCTTCCACACACTTTACCAAACTCTGTCACCAGCTTCTGCAGTTTCTCACATGAATCAGCCACCAGCGCTGTATCATCAGCGAACAACAACTGACTCACTTCCCAAGCTCTCTCATCCCCAACAGACTTCATACTTGCCCCTCTTTCCAAAACTCTTGCATTTACCTCCCTAACAACCCCATCCATAAACAAATTAAACAACCATGGAGACATCACACACCCCTGCCGCAAACCTACATTCACTGAGAACCAATCACTTTCCTCTCTTCCTACACGTACACATGCCTTACATCCTCGATAAAAACTTTTCACTGCTTCTAACAACTTGCCTCCCACACCATATATTCTTAATACCTTCCACAGAGCATCACTATCAACTCTATCATATGCCTTCTCCAGATCCATAAATGCTACATACAAATCCATTTGCTTTTCTAAGTATTTCTCACATACATTCTTCAAAGCAAACACCTGATCCACACATCCTCTACCACTTCTGAAACCACACTGCTCTTCCCCAATCTGATGCTCTGTACATGCCTTCACCCTCTCAATCAATACCCTCCCATATAATTTACCAGGAATACTCAACAAACTTATACCTCTGTGATTTGAGCACTCACTCTTATCCCCTTATATATATATATATATATCTTTTCTTTTAAACTATCCGCCATTTCCCGCATTAGCGAGGTAGCGTTAAGAACAGAGGACTGGGCCTTTGTGGAATATCCTCACCTGGCCCCCCTCTGTTCCTTCTTTTGGAAAATTAAAAAAAAGAAAAAAAAAAAACGAGAGGGGAGGATTTTCAGCCCCCCGCTCCCTCCCCTTTTAGTCGCCTTCTACGACACGCAGGAAATACGTGGGAAGTATTCTTTCTTCCCTATCCCCAGGGATATATATATATATATATATATATATATATATATATATATATATATATATATATATATATATATATATATATATATATATATATATATATATTTTTTTTTTTTTTTTTTTTTTTTTTTTTATACTTTGTCGCTGTCTCCCGCGTTTGCGAGGTAGCGCAAGGAAACAGACGAAAGAAATGGCCCAACCCCCCCCCCCCCCCCATACACATGTACATACACACGTCCACACACGCAAATATACATACCTACACAGCTTTCCATGGTTTACCCCAGACGCTTCACATGCCTTGATTCAATCCACTGACAGCACGTCAACCCCTGTATACCACATCGCTCCAATTCACTCTATTCCTTGCCCTCCTTTCACCCTCCTGCATGTTCAGGCCCCGATCACACAAAATCTTTTTCACTCCATCTTTCCACCTCCAATTTGGTCTCCCTCTTCTCCTCGTTCCCTCCACCTCCGACACATATATCCTCTTGGTCAATCTTTCCTCACTCATTCTCTCCATGTGCCCAAACCACTTCAAAACACCCTCTTCTGCTCTCTCAACCACGCTCTTTTTATTTCCACACATCTCTCTTACCCTTACGTTACTTACTCGATCAAACCACCTCACACCACACATTTTCCTCAAACATCTCATTTCCAGCACATCCATCCTCCTGCGCACATCTCTATCCATAGCCCACGCCTCGCAACCATACAACATTGTTGGTACCACTATTCCTTCAAACATACCCATTTTTGCTTTCCGAGATAATGTTCTCGACTTCCACACATTTTCAAGGCTCCCAAATTTTCGCCCCCTCCCCCACCCTATGATCCACTTCCGCTTCCATGGTTCCATCCGCTGACAGATCCACTCCCAGATATCTAAAACACTTCACTTCCTCCAGTTTTTCTCCATTCAAACTCACCTCCCAATTGACTTGACCCTCACCCCTACTGTACCTAATAACCTTGCTCTTATTCACATTTACTCTTAACTTTCTTCTTCCACACACTTTACCAAACTCAGTCACCAGCTTCTGCAGTTTCTCACATGAATCAGCCACCAGCGCTGTATCATCAGCGAACAACAACTGACTCACTTCCCAAGCTCTCTCATCCCCAACAGACTTCATACTTGCCCCTCTTTCCAAAACTCTTGCATTTACCTCCCTAACAACCCCATCCATAAACAAATTAAACAACCATGGAGACATCACACACCCCTGCCGCAAACGTACATTCACTGAGAACCAATCACTTTCCTCTCTTCGTACACGTACACATGCCTTACATCCTCGATAAAAACTTTTCACTGCTTCTAACAACTTGCCTCCCACACCATATATTCTTAATACCTTCCACAGAGCATCTCTATCAACTCTATCATATGCCTTCTCCAGATCCATAAATGCTACATACAAATCCATTTGCTTTTCTAAGTATTTCTCACATACATTCTTCAAAGCAAACACCTGATCCACACATCCTCTACCACTTCTGAAACCGCACTGCTCTTCCCCAATCTGATGCTCTGTACATGCCTTCACCCTCTCAATCAATACCCTCCCATATAATTTACCAGGAATACTCAACAAACTTATACCTCTGTGATTTGAGCACTCACTCTTATCCCCTTATATATATATATATATATATCTTTTCTTTTAAACTATCCGCCATTTCCCGCATTAGCGAGGTAGCGTTAAGAACAGAGGACTGGGCCTTTGTGGAATATCCTCACCTGGCCCCCCTCTGTTCCTTCTTTTGGAAAATTAAAAAAAAGAAAAAAAAAAAAACGAGAGGGGAGGATTTCCAGCCCCCCGCTCCCTCCCCTTTTAGTCGCCTTCTACGACACGCAGGAAATACGTGGGAAGTATTCTTTCTCCCCTATCCCCAGGGATATATATATATATATATATATATATATATATATATATATATATATATATATATATATATATATATATATATATATATGAAACACAATATTACTGCAATTCAGCGATTATGTAGCGTTACATCATGTTTAACTAATCATCACTAAATGTATAATATATAAACCATAAAATTTGTCTAGTAAAAATTCCTGTAATATGCAGATGTACCTAACTCATGTGCTTAACTGAAGCGTATAAATACGCTGCCCACCTGGATCTTAAGCTTTATTGTGATTAATTAACTAATCACTATAATGACCCACGATTCTTTAATATCTCAACTACATTTGCAGACGAATGGCAACCTGAATTCAACGTACCGTTCTTCAGTAAACGGTTGCTTATCTCTCTATCATATTTCATCAATGTCTTCCATATACAGTAACATAAGATATCTTAGATACATACATATATATCTGTCATGCCCTTCATAATTCTGGTATACGTGTAGAATCTCTTGATACGATATTTTCAAATCACAGAGCATGATGATCATGCTCACGTGTAAATGATTTACATCTATCAGGTATTATAATTGCTTGTGTTTTACATTCACTAAGTCATCAAGAGACTTGGCAGATTTGCATATGCAGATCTTGTGGTTAGATTCTTAGACTTTGCTTCTGTTACGGTTTTCAGCGGAGGACTTCCATCACCTTGAAGGCAAACTTAAAATTCGTCTTCCTGCATCATAATTTCTCATCATTTTCACTTGAAATCGTTGATATGTATAAGAAAAGGTTAATAGTTTTCACATTTTTTCCTATCTCGAGAGCCAATCTTAGTTTCATGTGAAGTACTGTATTTCAGGAACCAGTTTGATAAACAAATATAATGACGAAAGAAAGGTGTCTTTTCTTTTCTTAATGTAAATCGTTTACTTTTCATATGAATTTATCCTGTAGGTTATACCGCTGTACCTGACGCAAGTTATACAGGCCTTTCAAATAACTATTAAAAGTGGTTTTCACAGACAGTAATTTTCCACACGTACTCATCAAACAAAGATATCTGGCAAAGATGATAAAGATCTTTTTACTTTGATTAACTTCTTTATAAATTCATGTATCAACATCCGTGCTTTCTTTCTCGAATATCACTTGTACTCGCCATCCAAACATTAAGTAACTATATTAATAACTATTAAGTAACTATTAATATAAATATTAATAAATATTAAGTAACTATGAATTAAGAATATTCAGTGTCAAAGGACCCATATCTAATAATGCAACATTCAGACGTGAAAACATGGCATAACAAACTGTGTCTACACATCTCTCAAAATTCTGTAGATGAATGTGAAGCACAAAACCTGTGAGTCTAAACTTCAAAAACATGAATCATAAAATGTATTTGCTATCATGAGAGGATCATCATGCAAATGGTCTCCTTCCTTTACACACTCTTGACCGCACTGTATATGGAAATGAAGACGGTTGAGCCAAAGGCTTGAATAGTGATCAGAACAACTGAATTAATGACCAATGGTTATCAATTACGGTCGTGGTTGTCTGGCAGAAAGTGGCTGCCGGGTCTTGCTAGCTCTGAGAACAACATATTTAGAGTTTGTCAAGGAATACATCAACCATTTCAGGATATAAGTAACGAGAGATTATGATATCGAGATGAATAAGTAAGTCCTTATCTCAACATCGTTGATAATGCATGACAACATTTCGCACACTTACCAAAACAGTAGTCTGAAATAGAAAATAACTAAAACTAAATGATAAAAGATACGTTAGTGTAGCACATATATATTTTTGCTTCTGAAACACCCTCTTGTCATTTCCCGCCTATGTAAGGTAGCGTCACGAACAGACGCCTAATCCTCCGAAGAAAGATACTCACTGGCTTCCTTCTTTCGCTCCCGCTTTTAGAAAGTAATGATACAGAAAGGAAGGATTCTCAGCCGCCTCCTCCTCGCGTCCCTCATAGTCGCCTTCTCCGAGACATGGGAGGTAGGTGGGTAGTATTGTGCATACGAGTAGCAGGCCTCTCTCCTCCCCCCAGCTAATCGTTACCATATCAGGCCGTCCTGAACATGTGGCACGCCTTGACTCCAGCCGTGTATCCTGGTGCAAGCACTCAACATCTGAGTCCAAAAGTCTCCCTCGACAACGAGCAAACAACCCCATGGCAACGTAACAACCCCTTAACAACGTAATCACCCTGTAACAGCGTAACAGCCCCTTACAAACATAACGGTCTTTTAACAGCAGCACAACCCCTTAAACAATAGAAGAAAACACTCCTTGAGCATAAGGAATCATCCCTCTGTGCATAAGTTGTAAGACATCTGATTTACGGCAAATAAAAAGGGTTTATCTTTCAACCCAGTAAAACCCTCAAGTACGATTAAACCAACTGCCCGTTGAGGAGTGACCTCCCCTGCACTTCCTCCTCCCGCGATAAACCACAGTATAATAAACCTTTCAGTGTTGGACATTAGCTTGGTGGAGTGCGGTAATTAAATCCTTTGATCACTACAAATAACCTCTTGGCTCTGGCGAGAGCAGCCACTCAGTCCTCTGATTGAGGTATATTAGCCCACCGACTCCTGCGTCCTATCCTCTTGAATACAAATAATTAACTACTTCACTGTGGTACTTCAGTCCCTTGGTACACTGACACACTCCACTGGTCTTGCAGGGTTGGTGCAGTGCTGGAGTCTACTTTAAGTCAATATGATATCAAACGAGTCGGGGTCAACGTAACGGATAAACTAGATTTCTAATGCAAGGTGTCGATGATTTCCATATGGGCAGCAATGTTGGAGTTACAGTTCGTGACTGTATTTGCGAGGTAATGTTGACTTCTACAGTTTATAATAACTTCTTTTAAACGTATGTGAGAAGCTCAAGGGTCAGAATCTGTTTCATGAAATACATCTACGTCATAATAGAAGTCTAAGATCACAGAGGGATGACTATGTAATGAGACAGCATGTGTGCCATATGATTACATCAATATTTGAAAATTCACTAAATTTCAACTTCTTATTTTCACCTAAGACAAAGCCTTTCGTATATGATCCTGAAGAAGCGATATAGCGAGCTCTTTGATTCTTCATTTTCATTTTTTCCTGGTTGGGATGCAGGTAAGTTTGTAAGTCTATGCTCTGCGAGTGTTGTCGGATTTACATTAAGATAAGTGTGTGTGTGTGTGTGTGTGTGTGTGTGTGTGTGTGTGTGTGTGTGTGTGTGTACGTGTTCCGGGCTGTGACAGCTTTAAGTTACATCGTGAGCAAAAAATCACCTCTGGCGAGGCTTGTATCATTGAGAGAAAAGCCTCTTCAAACAACTTCTCAATCCAAAGGAGTCAAATTTCCCTACTACTGGAAGTATCTATCACACAGCCTTGGGTTGTAGGAACAATTAAACACGTCGTGGATAACACTAGGACTCTTTCATAGAAATTGGTCCTTGGGTAATTATGATCAGATAAATGAATAAGTGTTGTATGGATGGGATCGTATCGGGTAGAATTGTTCTTCAAGATGTATCAGACATAGGGCCGTATGGAAACCTACCCGAACGTACGTACTCACAGTTTGAGGGAGGGTGAGTGTGGCTTTAACCTCCTTTGTGTACGACGTTACGACACTTAAGAAAGACATTACGATCCTTAACCATGACGTTACGACCCTTGGATGATAAGATAACGTGACTGATGCTACGATTCTGAAGCGTGTAGTCCACGTTAGTTACTCGTTATAAACTCACTGTAGACAACAGAGAAAAATGACACCTGAAGAGACCATGTCTAAGAAGTCTCTACATAAAGACAATAAGTGTAAATAGATACGTAAAAAGCTATGAACCAGCCATGAATGAAGAAAGTAAACTGATTGTGCAGAAGAGTCGAAATACGCATTTATAAAACAAGTTAAAAGTATTATGAAACTACTCGATACACAGCAAAATGAACAGCTAATACGCTATAGAGAAGGAGGAGGGTAATAGTGATGGAGTCAGTATGAAGGAGGGAGGAAGGTTGGTGGTAGGACGAGTGTAAGAGATTAAAAAAAAAGGAATTTGGGATATGGTCCAAGGAGATGACGATGGAAGGGAGAGCTGTCTTGTGATGTGGATAGCGGTGCCATTGGATATAAGATACAGACCTGGAAGAAATAATCCATCAACAGCCACCTATATTTTTCCAGATTAAAGAGCAGTGGTGCGTGGCTCCAGATCAAAGCGAAGATCAGTTTCAGAAAAACATAGATTCCTGGTCATGAATACGTTTATGGGATGTCGGTCCCTGAGGATGTTAGACTTTCATGAAATATGGATTAGGTAATTTTCCTGGAGAGTCTCTGTCTTAGATATGGTGGTATATCATACCTATCACCGTCTTTCCACATATTTTCTGTTAACGCATGTACGCAGTGAAGTGAAATCTATGAAATCGAACGAGCACCAACGATATGCTGGAGAGAGAGAGAGAGAGAGAGAGAGAGAGAGAGAGAGAGAGAGAGAGAGAGAGAGAGAGAGAGAGAGAGAGAGAGAGAGAGAGATCAAACAAGGTCGTGGAGACCAAGAGTCTGCCTCACTGCTTATTAACACACTAGCTTCCCCGCCTCAGAGCGGCAGCAGCAGCAGCAGCCAGCTAGGCTGATGCTGGGCTCTGACACACACACACACCGCGTCTCAGCTTTATGATTGCAGAATTAGTATTGTTCATTAATTTTTGCAGTAATGAACACACACACACACACACACACACACACACACACACACACACACATATATATATATATATATATATTTTTTTTTTATACTTTGTCGCTGTCTCCCGCGTTTGCGAGGTAGCGCAAGGAAACAGACGAAAGAAATGGCCCAACCCACCCCCATACACATGTATATACATACGTCCACACACGCAAATATACATACCTACACAGCTTTCCATGGTTTACCCCAGGCGCTTCACATGCCTTGATTCAATCCACTGACAGCACGTCAACCCCAGTATACCACATCGCTCCAATTCACTCTATTCCTTGCCCTCCTTTCACCCTCCTGCATGTTCAGGCCCCGATCACACAAAATCTTTTTCACTCCATCTTTCCACCTCCAATTTGGTCTCCCTCTTCTCCTTGCTCCCTCCACCTCCGACACATATATCCTCTTGGTCAATCTTTCCTCACTCATCCTCTCCATGTGCCCAAACCACTTCAAAACACCCTCTTCTGCTCTCTCAACCACGCTCTTTTTATTTCCACGCATCTCTCTTACCCTTACGTTACTCACTCGATCAAACCACCTCACACCACACATTGTCCTCAAACATCTCATTTCCAGCACATCCATCCTCCTGCGCACAACTCTGTCCATAGCCCACGCCTCGCAACCATACAACATTGTTGGAACCACTATTCCTTCAAACATACCCATTTTTGCTTTCCGAGATAATGTTCTCGACTTCCACACATTCTTCAAGGCCCCCAGAATTTTCGCCCCCTCCCCCACCCTATGATCCACTTCCGCTTCCATGGTTCCATCCGCTGCCAGATCCACTCCCAGATATCTAAAACACTTCACTTCCTCCAGTTTTTCTCCATTCAAACTCACCTCCCAATTGACTTGACCCTCAACCCTACTGTACCTAATAACCTTGCTCTTATTCACATTTACTCTTAACTTTCTTCTTTCACACACTTTACCAAACTCAGTCACCAGCTTCTGCAGTTTCTCACATGAATCAGCCACCAGCGCTGTATCATCAGCGAACAACAACTGACTCACTTCCCAAGCTCTCTCATCCCCAACAGACTTCATACTTGCCCCTCTTTCCAAAATTCTTGCATTTACCTCCCTAACAACCCCATCCATAAACAAATTAAACAACCATGGAGACATCACACACCCCTGCCGCAAACCTACATTCACTGAGAACCAATCACTTTCCTCTCTTCCTACACGTACACATGCCTTACATCCTCGATAAAAACTTTTCACTGCTTCTAACAACTTTCCTCCCACACCATATATTCTTAATACCTTCCACAGAGCATCTCTATCAACTCTATCATATGCCTTCTCCAGATCCATAAATGCTACATACAAATCCATTTGCTTTTCTAAGTAGTGGTGATGTGAGAAGGAGATGGAGTGAGTATTTAGAAGGTTTGTTGAATGTGTTTGATGATAGAGTGGCAGATATAGGGTGTTTTGGTCGAGGTGGTGTGCAAAGTGAGAGGGTTAGGGAAAATGATTTGGTAAACAGAGAAGAGGTAGTGAAAGCTTTGCGGAAGATGAAAGCCGGCAAGGCAGCAGGTTTGGATGGTATTGCAGTGGAATTTATTAAAAAAGGGGGTGACTGTATTGTTGACTGGTTGGTAAGGTTATTTAATGTATGTATGACTCATGGTGAGGTGCCTGAGGATTGGCGGAATGCGTGCATAGTGCCATTGTACAAAGGCAAAGGGGATAAGAGTGAGTGCTCAAATTATAGAGGTATAAGTTTGTTGAGTATTCCTGGTAAATTATATGGGAGGGTATTGATTGAGAGGGTGAAGGCATGTACAGAGCATCAGATTGGGGAAGAGCAGTGTGGTTTCAGAAGTGGTAGAGGATGTGTGGATCAGGTGTTTGCTTTGAAGAATGTATGTGAGAAATACTTAGAAAAGCAAATGGATTTGTATGTAGCATTTATGGATCTGGAGAAGGCATATGATAGAGTTGATATATATATATATATATATATATATATATATATATATATATATATATATATATATATATATATATATATATATATATATATTTTATCCCTGTGATAGGGGAGAAAGAATACTTCCCAGGTATTCCCTGCGTGTCGTAGAAGGCGACTAAAAGGGGAGGGAGCGGGGGGGCTGGAAATCCTCCCCTCATTATTTTTTTTAAATTTTCCAAAAGAAGGAACAGAGAAGGGGGCCAAGTGAGGATATTCCCTCAAGGGCCCAGTTCTCTGTTCTTAACGCTACCTCGCTAACGCGGGAAATGGCGAATAGTTTGAAAGAAAAAAAGAAATATATATATATATATATATATATATATATATATATATATATATATATATATATATATATATATATATATATATATATATGATATGCAAAATGAAGCTTCCAAATGAAGTATATCAGGGCAACACTCGAAATATATCGAGGCAACATTTGTAATATAGTTTGGCAACACCCAAAATACATTGTGGAAACTCACCTAATATATCGTGGCAACACTTACAGCATATCGTGGAAAACACTTGCAACATATCATGGAAATATTCGATATACATCGCGGCAACGCTCGATTATATATATCGTGGTAACACAAGTAATAAACCGCGGCAACACTTGTAGTATATCATGGCATAACGGAGAGAGAGAGAGAAAAAAAAGAACTACTGTATTGTTAGTGATAATGAACACTAATCATTTGAAAGTTTCATAATCCTCTCAACGAAGGATTGACATGATCCCTCCCAGATTACACAGTAATTAAGAATGATAACAACAAATTAGAATTAAGCGACGTTGGGATTGGGAGGATGACCTGTTGTTTGTCGTGATGTTTTCCAGAGCAAACACATTCGAAGCAAATTTGTAATACCTGGATATTCTTGGAAATGCATTATTACAGGCAATCAAAAACCAGGAAGCTAATTGCATCGTGTAGGAATGGTATCCAGGAGTGTATTATGTGTGTGTGTGTATAGAGTGTATTCTGTGGTAGGAATACGACTGGAAGTTAACCTCGTCTTTTTCTCGCTATTTCAATGATAAAGGAAGAATATTTATAAGAGAAAATGTGTCCATATAATCATCCTTTGATGGTAGCTTAGATATGGTAATACTGTTGAATATTCTATTATTTTTTCAAAGGATTATATATATGATAATTGAAAGATGCATATGGCATCTAACCCAACACTACTGATGAAGCATATAGACGTACATTTTGTATTATAAGAATGGCATGTATGATATAGATTCCGTATAATTATATAGATGCCGATTCTGACCTAATATATTTTACTGGTTATCAAACCATAAATGTAACCATACACTTCAACCATACATGGTAAACAGATTTATTTCATTTTTACTCTTATTTACCCTCAGTCCAACTTACACAAAGAAAACGACGTCTACCTTTAAGCTGTAGATCTAAATCATTACTCCATCCTTCCACGGACTAATAACCGTAAATCCAAATGACATACAATGCTCTTACTGACCAACGTAAGCTCCTTTCCCATACCCATGAGGATGCTCAAGCGCGTTCAGTCAGGCACCTTTTTGAAGATTCAATTTTGCAGAGCTGGAGGTCCCCCTAACCCTGTCCTTCAAGTTGGAAGGTAGCATGGACGTCTAGATCCCTCGGACAGAAGCATACATGAGCCAAAGATAATCTGGTTTCAGCGCAGGACGAAGCTACTTCGCTTCAGTCGCCTTCTGCCGCCTGAAATCCCTCGTTCCTGACCTAATGTTCGGCACCGCAACCGCATCGAGCCCGTGAGAGATCACACAGATCGCTTACAAGAACAGCCCCACCATACGACCGTAAAGCAGGTGATATATATATATATATATATATATATATATATATATATATATATATATATACATATATATATATATATATATATATATATCTTTTCTTTCTTTCATACTATTCGCCATTTCCCGCATTAGCGAGGTAGCGTTAAGAAAAGAGGACTGGGCCTTTGAGGGAATATCCTCACCTGGCCCCCTTCTCTGTTCCCTCTTTTGGAAAATTAAAAAAAAAAAAAACCGAGAGGGGAGGATTTCCAGCCCCCCCGTTCCCTTCCCTTTTAGTCGCCTTCTGCGACACGCAGGGAATACGTGGGAAGTATTCTTTTTCCCCTATCCCCAGTGATGATATATATATATATATATATATATATATATATATATATATATATATATATATATATATATATATACATATATATATATATATATATATATATATATATATATATATATATTCACTGACATTATTGCTGAGTACTGGCAACGACCAAGTGTATAAGGAGATAAAATACGTAGCCTCATTAGTTCTCTCTACAAATATCGAAATCAAATAAGATCCGACTTCCTAGTACCTTGTAACTCCACTCTGATCCGGAGATAATGAGCTACAGACGTGTTCCACGTGTGTGTGTGTGTGTGTGTGTGTGTGATCTTTCTCCTGTTAGGAAGAGGATTCTTGTTTTTTTGCTACAGGAAACTGGGCCAAGAACATCCTGCGATACATGTCAGTTCCATATTATGGTGGCCGGATCTTTGCCTTGTGGTAAAACAACGGGAGACCGTACATTCTGATCTTTTCAGTTACAGCAGTTATTTTACTTTATCTTCGCTGGCTAAGAAATTGTCTCGTAAACTATAGAACATCCGACTAAAGAGAAACACTGGTATGCATTTTACAGCTTAGTATGTCACAGGTTTTGACATCGAGAGTCTTTAAGGTCAATATCTAAACCCAAGAATATAAGAACTTGTGACTATTACCAGTCCGATTCTACCCTAGAACATGACCCTCTAACACTACTATACTCCTCACGTAAAACACAACACGTCTCTTGAAGTTTCCAGTAAGGAATGTATCCAACATACCACGAAATCCTTAGTGCTAGAGTTTGACCTAGTGTGGCCCAGCTTGTCATATATATAATACATTGCTTACGAGCAGGGTGTTGACCTACTAACCGCCCAGTAGCTGAAATGTATGATATCTATTAACATACCTTTTGTATGTTCCTATTCTGAACTGCACCATTACCATGTTCATAGATCTGGCTTTATGATTCTACCAGACATTGAGTGTATGACCATGCACGTACTGTACTGCTGGCATACTTCAGGTGGCATTTTGAGGACAAGATTTAGCATATTTCGGTCATTAATCCCTCGTTTCCTGGGTCATCAGGCCATAGCAACACGTCGCAGGAGGTAATTATCACCAGAGTTCCATGAGCAATATTAGTATTACTTGACCACTTATACTATTTGCTGTCGAAGTAGATCACGCTTCAAATTAAGGAGGTGGTGCTATACCTATTTAGGCTTTGAGGTCGCAATGATTCACGCGCAGCAGTATTCTTTTTCCTGAACATTGCAGCAGGAAAGGGGAAAGTTCAAGACGAAGTTTGGTAACTGGCTTCGTCCATTAGACGGGACTACAGGTCAAAAAGTATGATGATGTTGTGTGTGTGTGTGTGTGTAGTGAGCTATATAGGACAAATGAGAAGTAAGTTAGCAGTGTCTTCAGCGTGCAAGTTGTACCATAAGAAAGAGGGATCTTACGAAATGTTGATACGTTTGGAGAGATGGGTAGTGTCCAGGACGAAGACTAGAAAGAATAACACGTATATAACTGGAGATTGTAGTTTCAGTTGGGAATATCTGATTGCATTTTGTAAATGTTGTGCTTACTAGGAGAGGGAGCATCTGTGAGCAAGGGTTACTGAAGTGTGAGGAAGGGTTAAACGTGTTATATCTCCTTGGGGTAAGTGGTTGGTCATGGAGTGGTTTGGTGGGGGAAGGATCTGGTGCTCTTGCAGAAACTGAGTGCCAAACAAATTGAGATGAAGCTGTAAAGAATTTGTATTTTACTACATAAGTGTTGAATGCTTATGGTTCCTAGCTAGCCAGTAATTGTTTTGAGTGCTCTGTTCTGTATGGTTTGCAGCTTTGTTATACTTGCTTTTGATGACCATATACATCATATATATATATATATATATATATATATATATATATATATATATATATATATATATATATATATATATATATACATATATATATATATATATATATATATATATATATATATATATATATATATATATATATATATATATATATATATATATATATATTTTTTTTTTTTTTTGCTTTGTCGCTGTCTCCCGCTTTGCGGGGTAGCGCAAGGAAACAGACGAAAGAAACGGCCCAACCCACCCCCATACACATGTACATACATACGTCCACACACGCAAATATACATACCTACACAGCTTTCCATGGTTTACCCCAGACGCTTCATATTCCTTGATTCAATCCACTGACAGCACGTCAACCCCGGTATACCACATCGCTCCAATTCACTCTATTCCTTGCCCTCCTTTCACCCTCCTGCATGTTCAGGCCCCGATCACACAAAATCTTTTTCACTCCATCTTTCCACCTCCAATTTGGTCTCCCTCTTCTCCTCGTTCCCTCCACCTCCGACACATATATCCTCTTGGTCAATCTTTCCTCACTCATTCTCTCCATGTGCCCAAACCATTTCAAAACACCCTCTTCTGCTCTCTCAACCACGCTCTTTTTATTTCCACACATCTCTCTTACCCTTACGTTACTTACTCGATCAAACCACCTCACACCACACATTGTCCTCAAACATCTCATTTCCAGCACATCCATCCTCCTGCGCACAACTCTATCCATAGCCCACGCCTCGCAACCATACAACATTGTTGGAACCACTATTGCCTCAAACATACCCATTTTTGCTTTCCGAGATAATGTTCTCGACTTCCACACATTCTTCAAGGCTCCCAGAATTTTCGCCCCCTTCCCCACCCTATGATCCACTTCCGCTTCCATGGTTCCATCCGCTGCCAGATCCACTCCCAGATATCTAAAACACTTCACTTCCTCCAGTTTTTCTCCATTCAAACTCACCTCCCAATTGACTTGACCCTCAACCCTACTGTACCTAATAACCTTGCTCTTATTCACATTTACTCTTAACTTTCTTCTTCACACACTTTACCAAACTCAGTCACCAGCTTCTGCAGTTTCTCACATGAATCAGCCACCAGCGCTGTATCTTCAGCGAACAACAACTGACTCACTTCCCAAGCTCTCTCATCCCCAGCAGACTTCATACTTGCCCCTCTTTCCAAAACTCTTGCATTCACCTCCCTAACAACCCCATCCATAAACAAATTAAACAACCATGGAGACATCACACACCCCTGCCGCAAACCTACATTCACTGAGAACCAATCACTTTCCTCTCTTCGTACACGTACACATGCCTTACATCCTCGATAAAAACTTTTCACTGCTTCTAACAACTTGCCTCCCACACCATATATTCTTAATACCTTCCACAGAGCATCTCTATCAACTCTATCATATGCCTTCTCCAGATCCATAAATGCTACATACAAATCCATTTGCTTTTCTAAGTATTTCTCACATACATTCTTCAAAGCAAACACCTGATCCACACATCCTCTACCACTTCTGAAACCACACTGCTCTTCCCCAATCTGATGCTCTGTACATGCCTTCACCCTCTCAATCAATACCCTCCCATATATATATATATATATATATATATATATATATATATATATATATATATATATATATATATATATATATATATTATTGTTAATAATGCCATCGCTGTACGAACTTTCTCGAGAGTACTTCCAGTATCAATGAATCAAGGTGTTATAGATACACTCATTTATACGGCACATCACTCTTAATCGTTCTCCCTCCTTGATGACGAAGATGAAATTCTATACACCACGGGAACATCACTCAACCTACCACACACAGGCAAAAGGTGCCAATTCAAAAGGAAAACAAAAAACGACTTTTGAGGTTACACTTCCTGTCGTGGCCGGAGCAAAGAGGTGAGTTCCTGGGATTATAAAAGCAGTAATCACCTGGACGATTATCCCGTCTTGTTGATTATATAGCAAACACAAGTGTACGTTTGACCTCTTGCTTTTGAATCGTAACTTCCCACCCGATATACTCTCTCATTTTCCCTATATCACTCCATACATATATATCTCCTGCTTCAGCTATTAGTCCAACTCCCCCAGTATGTATATCTCGATGCCTTTCAATTTCTCTGTTTACCTTCATCCGAGTCCTCTGGTTCTCAGGTAGCCCTGATCCCACGACCCCTCAGGTGTCATCAGCAGAGCAGGACAAGCTTAGACTACCTCCCTCCCTCACTCCCAGTGCAGACTTCGAATACCTTGTGATGGGTCGCTCCCCATCTACCGCATCTGTTGAATGAGTTCCTCTGATTACTAACAGTCATATTCTAAGAGTCTAGGGTGTTTTGTAGTTAACATTTTCGTGGGAATTATATAATGAAATAATGATGTTTTAAGCATAGGGTTTCAGTTCGCTCCGTAGTAAAAAAAAAAAAAAAAAAAAAACCACAAACAATATAACACTATTTCGTTGTACCAGCTCTCCGGCAAATTCTGTAGAATTTCCACTATCTTGTGCAATGTTTCCAGACGATTTCACCGCCTGCCACCTTACAGCATAGATACAGTAAGCCTTCATAGAACTCAACATGTTGTTTGATTTGTGTCATGCACTCTGGAAAATTTAATACACTCTAAAAATGACAGTGTAAATGTTTTACAGTTTCTTGGGCTTACTTTACTTATTTTTCAGTGTTGTATAATCAAATTTCATTATGAAGCTATTCCTGATTTTTTCTAAAGACTCTTACAGCCCAAGACGGCGCTACTTAGACCCCATAGGAGTGAGGTTTTCACAATGATACAGCCTTGCCAAAGGAGACTTTTACTTCCGTTGTAACGTCTTGCTTTCGGAGCCCGGTAACACACACACACACACACACACACACACACACACACACACACACACACACACACACACATACACACACACACACATACATGCATACATCCGCAAACATACACATTCATGCTCACTCATAACCCATGGTAGACATACGTGCAAAAATTAGTGACGAGTAATAAGGTGAAGCGAAGGATGGTAACTGCAAAAGTTGCTTAATTACAACTATCCACAACATCTGTCCCAGCTGGTTTATCTGGGCGTCTGTTTACTGGAGTTTGTTAAATGTGGTTACAGAATTGTGGTGTAATTCCACGCGTCGATTTCTATATCAGTGAGGGATTCTATGGAGGATGTCGACAGTGTGAGAGGAAGGGAAAGAACACGAGAGAGAGAGAGAGAGAGAGAGAGAGAGAGAGAGAGAGAGAGAGAGAGAGAGAGAGAGAGAGAGAGAGAGAGAGAGAGAGAATCTGTGACGGGTGTGTGTGTCAAAAGTCTATTGTTCAACTGTCGTGTAAGCTGCCGCTGTTGGTCGGAGAGTGTGGACAGGTTCAGCAAGATGGAAACCTCTTGATACGTGGTGCAAGAGTGACCCAGGATGATTCTGCATGCCCTTTTTCTTTTTTTGGCTCTCTTGCTAGCTGGTCCCTCTGTGTGGCTGTTAGTGAGGAGGACCAGGCTGGGGGAGGCGTAGGTGAGCTTGGGCAGAGTGAAGGTGGTATAGACATTCCTGGGCTCAACCGGTGGGACGCATAGTAATCTCAGTCAGCATAGAAGGTACCTACGTTGTGAGGAAGCTATGATGATCGTGCTGACAAGACTCTTCCAGTGTAAACCGTCGTCTATAGTGGCACCAGGAAGTGTGAAGTCTCTAACTACCCGGAGGATGATGTCAGGCCTTAGTGTGATGTCAGGGGGGGGCGGGATGTTGTCTGCACCCAAGTGGATGTGGATCATCACAGTCTTGATGTGGTTGATGATTCCTGAAAGTTGTTGATGATGTGCTGAAGAGCACTGAAGTCAAGAGAGTTGTTGATGTTGATAATATCATACAGTAGGTGGAGTTCGATTACGTCCTTCAGGGCGTAAATGATGATAAGGATAAGGATGCAGAGCGGCCCCCATCTTGGTACACTGCATGTTAGGGATAGTGAGGGCGATGTGGCTGCCCTTTAGTAAAGCGGACTGTTTGGTATCGCCTGGTCAGGAAGTCCGCCAACCACGGGACGAGACACCCCCGTAGCTCCAGGTCGACGACGGCTTTCTTCATGATGATATTATGGTTGACCAAGTCGAAAGTCTGAATGAAGTCTACGAAGGTGAGAGCCTTTGAGGTCTTGCGCTTCTCCAAGTTGCGATGAATAAGTCTAGGAGGCTAACAAGGCAGTGTGCAGTGGAGGAAGACCTCATATATATATATATGTGTGTGTGTGTGTGTGTGTGTGTGTGTGTGTGTGTGTGTGTGTGTGTGTGTGTGTGTGTGGCTGGTAAACACGATTTTCTCTCGTTGGACTCAGTGAGTCAAAGTACCGACGTTACCTGTTGTAACATCTTTCATTTCAGCCATTCCTCAATCCATACTTCAAGCGTACATAGCATGAATATTGTGTGGTGATATGATGGTGTTCCATGAATCAATATATGGATAATTTTTCAGTTCTGCTACATTTGACAAAACCATTTTGATAGATCAATAGTTGCTAACACAAAAATGTCGTTACATACGTACAACAGTTTCATGTTTATTACTATTTCTTTTTTACGTTGGCAGGTAATTTACAATATAAAACCCAATCTACGACGATCGCTTACAAAACCGTAACCCATGATCAAATTCTACACAACCTTAACCCATGACCAACGTCCACGCAACATTAACCATACAACTAACGTCGACACAACCCTAACCCACGACCAACGTCTTCGTAACCTTAACCATGTGACCAAAGTCTACACAAACTTAACCCATGACATCCCAGACGAACAAATACACGACCTTTATCCTTGACCAGCGACTACATATCCTTAACCCATCACCAACAAGAAAACAGACTTTATCTATGTCCACAGACCACATAAACCCATAACTCATAACCTAAAACTTGTACATAGGTCAGTGTTACCCATTCCTAACCCACTCCACCATCGCTGGTCGAGGTTTCTAAATCTCCTCGATCCAATATCAACTCCACTCAGACACACATCTTTCTGGCACGTGATCACACTTCCACACTGACATACTCCCCGCCCAGCTCTACTAGACCGACCCTCCCCTCCCCGGTCCACTCTTTGGTTCCACCAGCCTCCGTGGTCCTCGAGCCTCGCAGCTGTAACATCGGGCTCCCCCTTCCTCCACGCCACTCTGTCAACATCTGACACTCTAGAAAATCAAACACACGTGACAGACGGAGGCGGAGCATGTATGTCAATAATCAATTGCCTGAGTGACAGCACCCGTCTCCCGTCGCCCCACACAAACACGGCGACTCAGACGAGTGCTTGTGGACACCATCAGGACAGGCGTGGTTGAGCTCCTCCACATACACACAGAGAGAGCTGAGGAGCGAGGCTGTAGAGAGGGTGAGGGAGAAGTGACTCACTATCCTTTAGAGGATTGGCTCCTACATCATAACGAGGCCTGGTCTCTGTCGAAGCCTCCTGCTAGCCTTGGATATACATGTAACATTTATTTCTTTTCGATCTCTTGTCAG
The DNA here is from genome assembly GCF_036320965.1 of Panulirus ornatus. Taxonomy (NCBI): domain Eukaryota; kingdom Metazoa; phylum Arthropoda; class Malacostraca; order Decapoda; family Palinuridae; genus Panulirus; species Panulirus ornatus. Next base: position 48,468,202 of record NC_092225.1, on the reverse strand, counting down.
TTATACACTTCCATTACATCTTCTTCCATTAGCTTCCATTACATTTTTTTTCCATCTGGATGGAACATGTATATGTTTGATTACAAGATCTTGCCTTCCAGACTCTTCATCATGTGAGCTAACATCACAATCCAGCTTATTCATCATTCTCTTTTATTGTTGTTGTTAATTCAGTATCTCGTAATAGATGAGTTTCTCTTACTCATTATATATTTCCGAAACAATAAGACTACAAATTCTCAAGCTTCATCATGTCTCCTGCCCTGCACCTGTTTCGTAGACTAAATATCTTTTGTTTATGTTAGCTGAGACGACAGGGGCAACTTGTTATGGTTATTATTATCATTATTATCATTACTATTGTTATCATTATTATCATTATTATCATTACTATTGTTATTATTATCATAATTATTATCATTAGTATCATTATTACTATCATTATTATCACTATTATTATTATTGTCATCATTATCATTATCGTTCTTGCGTGAGGTGGTAATCAGGGTGGTAACAATAAAGTCTCTTTTCTGTGGTATATTATACAAATCTCCACCTTCATTTTCATCTTTTCCTTATTCATGACTCCGTCTTGAAGTGACAACAACGCGGTCCTGCTATTCCTGCTTGCACAGTTCTAGTAAACGACTGAGTGTGGTGAGTGTAAACATATCTTTCACATTCTTTATAGCATATCTTCACATTCCCGATCTTAGCATATCTTCCCATTCCCAATCTTAGCATATCTTCCCATTCCCGATCTTGGCATATTTTCCCATTCTCTTAGTGTTGTCATCTTTGTTTTCTAACTTAGGGGAAAAAAAAGTTTACTTAAAAAACACTTTCCACAGCTTTCGATTAATTTTCCTACCGAACATTATTTTAAATGTCTCTTTACAATTTTTGATCTTTGATTCCGTGCGTGATATGGCAAATGTTTCTCCCAAGTTATGAGTTATATCTATACGTAAACAGCTCCATTTCTTTATTCATTTATTGTACTGAATTCATTTAAAGTTAATATTTTCTTTCCCCTCTGAGGTTAAGAGGATTAAGAGAACGAAAACTGCATTTCCCCCCCAAAAAAAAAATGTTTCGTCATCTGTCTTTTTTAATTTACATTCATATGGCCGGTGAGCTCATGGGTTCGTCCTTTTCTATGCTGAATATGTCTGTGTATTATCATGCATGTATTACCCAGCCTTTCACCACCGCACATACAGGCACGTGATGTACACCAACAGAGGGACAACGTGAGGATAAACACGGACACTGAAGAAGGAGGAGGGAGGAGTGCCTCTGCTCACCATTACATTGCTGTGGGGGGAACTACTGTATCAGATCACTTGACGTCTGTCTCCTGGGAAACAACTTTCAAAACCTTACGACTCACAACACTCACTTTGCATCACCCTCTTCAGATTCCTATTTGTAGGTCGTTCGTTAAGCCTAAAATCCCAATAAAAGCATACCAAGTTTAGCCCTAATAATGACGCTCTTGTCTCTCTCCCTCTCACAGACCGCGGGTGATTGACAGAGGTCTATTGACTCGGGCAGTGTGTATTGTACGTTGCGGGGTGGCAATACTGATGTGTGTGTGTGTGTGTGTGTGTTTGTGTGTGTGTGTGTGTGTGTGTGTGTGTGTGTGTGGCTATACACAGACGTCGCGGGGATGGGCTGGTTGGGTTAGGATGCTTTGAGGAGCTTAGATACAGAGGGCATTAATGTGGGAGGGTCTTTTAATGAGATTTCCTACAGCCATTCTTCAGTTCTCTCTCTCTCTCTCTCTCTCTCTCTCTCTCTCTCTCTCTCTCTCTCTCTCTCTCTCTCTCTCTCTCTCTCTCTCTCTACGATTTCAAGAGCCAATGAGAGACATCGCCACTGACCCACAGAAAGGCGTCTGTTTGTTCTATACAGCCCCCAGGACACAAGTGAGATAAAGGGAGGGTCTGCTATGGGATCACGTTAAAGAAAAAGAAGGGGGGGAAGGGGGATGGAACCGATGGAAGTCCTGGACACTTGCTATTGTTTAACCCCATACCTGAGAGAGAGAGAGAGAGAGAGAGAGAGAGAGAGAGAGAGAGAGAGAGAGAGAGAGAGAGAGAGAGAGAGAGAGAGAGAGAGAGAGAGAGAGAAGAGAATTCTTTCACTTTCTCCTGAGTATTTTTTCCCTTCGTAAATGCGTATCACAGGATACCATTAGGCCAGATTTTTTTTTTTCAAATCAAGTGTCTGCTATTCGCTAATGTTGGTCAACCTATCTCTCAGAGGGTGAGACACATTGGTGACTGCAGAGGAATTATTCCCATGAGATACACACTGGTGCTATCGCAAGAGTAGTCTGTTCATTATAGCTCAGTGACTGATCGCTTACGACATAGGTGCAATGATCCACATCCAGATAACATTTTAGTGATTTACACTTACATCACATATCTTACATACGTACACAAGTTTGAAGGCTGCAATTGATTCATCCAAGTTTGCCTAAACTATGGAATTTACAAGATGAATCCAGATTTAAATCAGGTTCCAGTACCCTGTGAACTGACTGCCTGCTTCATGGTGAATGTGATGACGGTATGTGATCTCTCGTCTGAGGGACACTTCCAGACTTGTGTCAACACGATCTTCTGAGAGTTCGATTCCCTCTACCATGTAACTTGAAAACAGTTTATTGTTTTTCCTTTCTTGCTTCTTCTCCTTTTCCTTTGAGTGTGTGTTTCAGTTAAGGTGTGGCCTCGATACACTCTCTCTTCTGGGTGTAGAACTTTTGGTATTCAAGGTCTTTCTCTTTTCTCTTTTTGTGTATCTTCCCCCGAGTAATTACTTTTTATTTGACATTATTAAAATAACTCGTTTTTTTCTGGTCTTATAATTTCCTCGACCTTTTATTCGTCACTTCTTGAAAATGATTACATTTAATCATTATGTAATCATCCTGAAACCTGCTCACAGGATGAATTGTCTTTACAGAAAGCGTTCTTTATGCTGTTTTACTTTCTTGTGCAACCTTACTTTCTGTCACTCTTTAAGCCCATCATGTACAGAGCGTACATATGACTCTACTACGTCTGAATTCTGCCTCTGTTCTACACCACTATAATCACCCATTCATTATCCCATTCACTGGCACCCATTCATTTTCCCCATCACACTGCTAGCTACTTATCTGGAAGCATAATTGCCCATCACTCGCCCTAACTACCACTCCTATTACGGGTAGTTTATAACTCGAGGGCGTGAACGACCAAGATACAAAGGCAAGGGCCAGTAGAACTTAATTAAGCAATTCGTTCTACATGGAATGGCTCTCTCATTGTTCTATGGTACAATGTGCTCTTGGATTGTTGCACTAGGGGGGATACAAGTTAGAGATATAAACACTGGCTACAGTGAAGAAAGAGGTCGCGGCGTGTATCAAGCGCAATATCACGTTATTACATCATTACATATTCTGTAGTATCTACCTACAACGTAGCCATGTCTTCATACAACGTAGCTATGTCTTCAAACAACGTAGCTATGTCTTCATACAACGTAGCCATGTCTTCATACAACGTAGCCATGTCTTCATACAACGTAGCTATGTCTTCATACAACGTAGCTATGTCTTCATATCACGTAGCCATATCTTCATACAACGTAGCTATGTCTTCATACAACGTAGCTATGTCTTCATATCACGTAGCCATATCTTCATACAACGTAGCTATGTCTTCATACAACGTAGCCATGTCTTCATACAACGTAGCCATGTCTTCATACAACGTAGCTATGTCTTCATACAACGTAGCCATGTCTTCATACAACGTAGCCATGTCTTCATACAACGTAGCTATGTCTTCATACAACGTAGCTATGTCTTCATACAACGTAGCCATGTCTTCATACAACGTAGCTATGTCTTCATATCACGTAGCCATATCTTCATACAACGTAGCTATGTCTTCATATCACGTAGCCATATCTTCATACAACGTAGCTATGTCTTCATATCACGTAGCCATATCTTCATACAACGTAGCTATGTCTTCATACAACGTAGCTATGTCTTCATACAACGTAGCCATGTCTTCATACAACGTAGCCATGTCTTCATACAACGTAGCCATGTCTTCATACAACGTAGCCATGTCTTCATACAACGTAGCTATGTCTTCATACAACGTAGCTATGTCTTCATATCACGTAGCCATATCTTCATACAACGTAGCCATGTCTTCATACAACGTAGCTATGTCTTCATACAACGTAGCTATGTCTTCATACAACGTAGCCATGTCTTCATACAACGTAGCCATGTCTTCATACAACGTAGCTATGTCTTCATATCACGTAGCCATATCTTCATACAACGTAGCTATGTCTTCATACAACGTAGCCATGTCTTTATACAACGTAGCTATGTCTTCATATCACGTAGCCATATCTTCATACAACGTAGCTATGTCTTCATACAACGTAGCTATGTCTTCATATCACGTAGCCATATCTTCATACAACGTAGCTATGTCTTCATATCACGTAGCCATATCTTCATACAACGTAGCTATGTCTTCATACAACGTAGCTATGTCTTCATACAACGTAGCTATGTCTTCATACAACGTAGCTATGTCTTCATACAACGTAGCCATGTCTTCATACAACGTAGCTATGTCTTCATACAACGTAGCCATGTCTTCATACAACGTAGCCATGTCTTCATACAACGTAGCCATGTCTTTATACAACGTAGCTGTCTTCATACAACGTAGCTATGTCTTCATATCACGTAGCCATATCTTCATACAACGTAGCTATGTCTTCATATCACGTAGCCATATCTTCATACAACGTAGCTATGTCTTCATATCACGTAGCCATATCTTCATACAACGTAGCCATGTCTTCATACAACGTAGCCATGTCTTTATACAACGTAGCTGTCTTCATACAACGTAGCTATGTCTTCATACAACGTAGCTATGTCTTCATTACACGTAGCCATGTCTTCATACAACGTAGCCATGTCTTCATACAACGTAGCTATGTCTTCATATCACGTAGCCATATCTTCATACAACGTAGCTATGTCTTCATACAACGTAGCTATGTCTTCATACAACGTAGCTATGTCTTCATACAACGTAGCTATGTCTTCATATCACGTAGCCATATCTTCATACAACGTAGCTATGTCTTCATATCACGTAGCCATATCTTCATACAACGTAGCTATGTCTTCATATCACGTAGCCATATCTTCATACAACGTAGCTATGTCTTCATACAACGTAGCCATGTCTTCATACAACGTAGCTATGTCTTCATACAACGTAGCCATGTCTTCATACAACGTAGCTATGTCTTCATATCACGTAGCCATATCTTCATACAACGTAGCTATGTCTTCATACAACGTAGCTATGTCTTCATATCACGTAGCCATATCTTCATACAACGTAGCTATGTCTTCATACAACGTAGCTATGTCTTCATATCACGTAGCCATATCTTCATACAACGTAGCTATGTCTTCATATCACGTAGCCATATCTTCATACAACGTAGCCATGTCTTCATACAACGTAGCCATGTCTTCATACAACGTAGCTATGTCTTCATACAACGTAGCTATGTCTTCATACAACGTAGCCATGTCTTTATACAACGTAGCTATGTCTTCATACAACGTAGCCATGTCTTCATACAACGTAGCCATGTCTTCATACAACGTAGCCATGTCTTCATACAACGTAGCCATGTCTTCATACAACGTAGCTATGTCTTCATACAACGTAGCCATGTCTTCATACAACGTAGCCATGTCTTTATACAACGTAGCTGTCTTCATACAACGTAGCCATGTCTTCATACAACGTAGCTATGTCTTCATATCACGTAGCCATATCTTCATACAACGTAGCTATGTCTTCATTACACGTAGCCATGTCTTCATACAACGTAGCTATGTCTTCATACAACGTAGCCATGTCTTCATACAACGTAGCCATGTTTTCATACAACATAGCCATGTCTTCATACAACGTAGCTATGTCTTCATACAACGTAGCTATGTCTTCATACAACGTAGCTATGTCTTCATATCACGTAGCCATATCTTCATACAACGTAGCTATGTCTTCATACAACGTAGCTATGTCTTCATACAACGTAGCTATGTCTTCATACAACGTAGCTATGTCTTCATATCACGTAGCCATATCTTCATACAACGTAGCTATGTCTTCATATCACGTAGCCATATCTTCATACAACGTAGCTATGTCTTCATATCACGTAGCCATATCTTCATACAACGTAGCTATGTCTTCATATCACGTAGCCATATCTTCATACAACGTAGCTATGTCTTCATACAACGTAGCTATGTCTTCATACAACGTAGCCATGTTTTCATACAACGTAGCCATGTCTTCATACAACGTAGCTATGTCTTCATACAACGTAGCCATGTCTTCAACGATAAGCTTGTCTCAATACAACGTAGCCATGTCTTTATACAACGTAGCTGTCTTCATACAACGTAGCTATGTCTTCATCACACGTAGCCATGTCTTCATACAACATAGCCATGTCTTTATACAACGTAGCTATGTCTTCATTACACGTAGCCATGTCTTCATACAACGTAGCTATGTCTTCATACAACGTAGCTATGTCTTCATACAACGTAGCTATGTCTTCATATCACGTAGCCATATCTTCATACAACGTAGCTATGTCTTCGTACAACGTAGCCATGTCTTCGTACAACGTACCTATGTCTTCATACAACGTAGCTATATCTCCATGGATGTAGCTATGTCTTGTATGAGAGACCATTTGCTGTCTGTCTATCGTCATGTAAAACTTAACATATCTTTTATTATCTCTCTGTCTGTAACTTATACATTAGCCGAGTCTCTACATGTGTCAGATTTTCAATCTTTACATACAAACTTATCAAATCTTCTGTCTTTGTATGTATGTGTTTTCCCATATATCTGTCTGTAATTCTTTTTGTATGTCTCCCGTCTCTTTGGTTATGCATATGTCTGACAGTTAACTTTTCTGTCTTCTAATACATGCATGATTAACATCACCATAGTACAGAAAAAAGAAAAAAATTACAGGCACCCACCGTGGAGAGAGAGGTCACCATACCTTCTTTGTTAAATGGCTAAATTACCCCTTAGAGTTCTTCATATTACAAAAGTCAGTAAGCCACATAACGTGAAAAAAAATAATACGGAATACACAGGAATTCAAACAACAACAAGCCTATGGGTCCTTTCGAGGCTATTTGTGATAGCTGAAGATATCAGACACAGAGTATTGTGGTAAGAATTAGAAGGCATGCAGATAATTCAAAGAAATTAACCTGCAAATTGTCATTACAACTATGGAGGCGCAGATAATGAAGCGAAGTATCTATCAAGTCTATTCTTAAACGTATTTATAGCACTGCTTTCAGCCACACTAACCATATGTTATCAATCCTGCAGAAGAAAATGTACTTCAACTCATTCGAGGTCAATTGTTTGCCCACGAGTTTGTATTCATTATTTATAGTAAAATCAGACGAATCGAGTCTTGGGTAACTTGGTAGATCAAGGGTATCAAACCTTTGATCATTCTGAATACGTGTATTACATCATATTATGTAATAATATAGTCAGAATGGAATTATCATTCATCAGAATCATCATTACCTTTCAAAATAATCTGTGTTTTCTACAGAAAATCTTCCCTTATTTTTTGTCTGAGATTAGAATCATCATTCCCTAAATTATCACTCGGGCTATCTAACATGTCCATCATTTCCTTTCTGCTACACCGAATGGCACAATAGTTCTCATGAACTTCCTCATCATCACATATCGGTATTCAGTACACATATAACCACAAAACGTAAAGAGAGAGAGAGAGAGAGAGAGAGAGAGAGAGAGAGAGAGAGAGAGAGAGAGAGAGAGAGAGAGAGAGAGAGAATGGGACACAGTGAGTAACGTTTCAATTTGGCTCCTAACCATCCACAATGCAGTCTCCTCATCTACGTATCACATCACACACCCCTTGATGGTGGTTCCCCCAGAACGGTACGAACATCCAACCCACCGACCACAGGAGGGTGATAACATGTGAAGATCTATCCTTGCTTCCTCGGGAGATCTAGTAGAGCTTAGAAACAACAGGTATTATGAGTTGTAATGAACTAGTGAGAAGATAAAGAAAGTATAGTAAGCGCTGATATCAATCTTGTGTTCTCCTTTGATAAATGAATAGATTATAATAGAACGGCACTTTACTCTTTCCATCGTCCCGTGTACCTCAAAGAAATATCTTTGCCAACCACCTATTCAGAGTTATAAAAGCATTATAGAATTCATTCTTAGAAAAAGGATAGCATTACAGTGACATTTGTTTATTTTGATGTGATGTACAGAAAACCATATCACCTGATCAGAGGAAATGCTCATCAGATTCTGATCAAAACTTAGAACGTGGAATGAATTTTCCTTATCGGGTATGAAAACATTACTGGCGAAGTTTCTTATCCTAACTAGAGTTCCAGTGTGGCGCGCGCGAGGCGATACGTAATTTGCATCCACAATGAATGATATGAACTCCATTTCTGAGTAGCGCACGATGCTGTTGTGTATATCATCCCTTGCTTTCTCTCTCTCTCACTTTCTCTCCATTACCAAATAGTCCAGAGTGTGATATATAATGTAGCGCCATCTTTTGTACAAAGGAGGCATTTAATCTGCTGAGCGTAGATAAAAATAACAGCGAGAATGAAGAGTTAACAGATAAGTTAGGGTGTATTCAACGCGGGTGGAGAATTGCCATCCAGGCCAGATGCTGGAGACGTAATGAGATCATCCTCTGGGGTGACACGAGGAGGAATAGAGGAAGACGAGGAGAGGGAGGTGGGGAGACGGGAGAGGAGGAGGATAAGGAAAGTGGGGAGACGGGAGAGGTGGAGGATAAGGGAGGTGGGGAGACGGGAGAGGAGGAGGATAAGGGAAGTGGGGAGACGGGTGAGGATGCGGAGGATAAGGGAGGTGGGGAGACGGGAGAGGCGGAGGATAAGGGAAGTGGGGAGACGGGAGAGGAAGCGGAGGATAAGGGAGGTGGGGAGACGGGAGAGGAGGAGGATAAGGGAAGTGGGGAGACGGGTGAGGAAGCGGAGGATAAGGGAGGTGGGGAGACGCAAGAAGCGGAGGATAAGGGTGGTTCTGGAAGGGGGAGGAAGAAGGAAAGAAGAAGAGAAAGAGGTGCGAAAGGAAATAAGTAGAGGAGGAGAATGAAGGTAAGAAAGATAGAAAAGGAAGAGGAGGATGGGAATATCATAAGGAGGAAGAAGGAAAGATTGTGAGTAACGTATGAATCTGACGGGAAAAGTAAACATTTAAGAGAAATAGAGAAAATAAAGACGAAAAGGCGCGTGGAAGGTAAAGACTCGAGTGAAATACTTAAGGTGAACGAAAACTAAAGGAACGATGGAGATAAGATGATTACAGGAAGAAAACGAGTTGAAGAACGGGAGCCAAGGACAAAAAGCATTAAGTGCGTGGATACTGAGTAACGGAGGAAGGAGAGACAGTTGAAGATAACTGATGGGAGAGAGAGAGAGAGAGAGAGAGAGAGAGAGAGAGAGAGAGAGAGGGGGGGGGGGGGGATGAAAGCTGCTGGATAAAGATGGAGGTTGACCCACGACAAAAATGCCCCCCCCCCCCCCCCTTATTCTAATATTTCGTCCTCACTCCAAAGACACTTGGCCCTGTTGAGTGGCCTCGCTAATGTGACATGTGAGTATGCTACGTTTGTGACGGGAGATACTAGATGTGACGTGTTCACTTTAAGGGGTCATCCTAGCCATGTGGAAACGTTTGTGCTGGTGGTGGAAGTGTCTTATATGCTGGTGGTGGTAGGTCTTGGGCGTGACATGTGTTACATGCTGGTTGTGGCAGATCATGGGCGTGACATGTGTTACATGCTGGTTGTGGCAGATCATGGGCGTGACATGTGTTACATGCTGGTTGTGGCAGATCATGGGCGTGACATGTGTTACATGCTGGTTGTGGCAGAACATGGTGTGACATGTGTTACATGCTGGTTGTGGTAGGTCATGGGCGTGACATCTTTTACATGCTGGTGGTGGCGTGACATTTAAGAACGTGGCGGGGTGGCGACGGAAATGGATGAAGGCAGCAAATATGAATATGCACATGTGTATACATGTATATGTCTATGTATGTACATGTATGTATACGTTGAAATATATATATATATATATATATATATATATATATATATATATATATATATATATATATATATATATATATATATATATATATGTGCGTGTGTGGGCATTTGTGTATATACATGTGTATGTGGGTGGGTTAGGCTATCTCGCTAACACGGAAGACGGCGATTAAGTATTGTAATGATTTATATATATATATATATATATATATATATATATATATATATATATATATATATATATATATATAAGTAAATGTAAATGACCTACCATCATTAACACAAGGTATTTACTGGTTATATATATATATATATATATATATATATATATATATATATATATATATATATATATATATATATATATATATATATATATATATTTTCTTTCAAACTATTCGCCATTTCCCGCATTAGCAAGGTAGCGTTGAGAACAGAGGACTGGGCCTCTGAGGGAATATCCTCACCTGGCCCCCTTCTCTGTTCCTTCTCTTGGAAAGTTAAGAAAAGAAAAAGAAAACAAGAGGGGAGGATTTCCAGCCCCCCGCTCCCTCCCCTTTTAGTCGCCTTCTACGACACGCAAGGAATACGTGGGAAGTATTCTTTCTCCCCTATCCCCAGGGATAATATATATATATATATATATATATATATATATATATATATATATATATATATATATATATATATATATATATATATATATATTTATATATATAACCAGTAAATACCTTGTGTTAATGATGGTAGGTCATTTACATGTACTTACCCCCTTTTAAATATCCCCGTACACACGATGACTATAACATTTCACTCATTAAAACGAGATTTCATAATGACTGTAATCAATCTAATGTTCGGGGTGGACGCTAATCACTAGGGTTGTTAGTTGGATCCCCCCCACACACAAACATCATGATAACGAGAGAGGAGCGGTAATTACCCATACCATTACGGCTTCAGAATGACTTTGATGGGCAAAGGTCACAGTCAGGGGAGGCGATTACCTGATGTGTAATTACGTATTTTGTACCATATGTGGAGGGTGTGCTCTTGCACTCGTGAAGCTCCCATCTCTTGAACATTCTCTCCTAACATAAAACTTCTTAGATTTATGTCCGCTGTCTACATTAACCATGTCCTCAGTCGTTCTGTTCCATCCATCCACCACTCTCATTAAGAATACTTCCTCGCTATTATTTTCTTTTTAAGTTTCCTGCATAATTTCATAACCTATGGATGCCTGATCCCTATATCTAACAAAGAAGTCTTCACTGTCCACTTCAGCGATCTCTTTTAAAAACTGAAAGGTTGTGAGCAGACCAACCCTTGCTCTTCTCTCTTCCAAGGTGTGTGTGTGTGTGTGTGTGTGTGTGTATGTGTGTGTGTGTGTGTGTGTGTGTGTGTGTGTGTGTGTGTGTGTGTATTGTATCTATATGTAAGCGAAAAGAGAGGGAGAGAGAGGTGTAGTATGTGTCTGAGTGAGCGCGTGGGTTGGGCGGACTATGTGGTTGTTACAACAGGTTGTTTACTTACCCATTAATAGTGTGGAGGGGATCGTGAGCAGCTGCTGGCACCGATCACCATACATCTGGACCAAAGTATATGATAATTCTTACGTTAGGGGCTTGTTTTAGAGGGTTTCTCTGGGCTGTTTATGTGCAATGATAGTGAACAGATACAATAACGAGCGAGATACAACAGGTAACTGTTGTGTTGTATTCAAGGTGTTGGTGGCAGCCGCTGGGGGACGTGAGAGAATGCGAGTTTCTCTCCCCAAAATAAACTCCCCTCACCTTTCACCAGTTCCTCTCCCCTTACGCCTCGCTTTCATCTCTCTACTACATTACCATTAAGGGTCTCTTTTCTCACCTCTAGCTTTCAATGCTCCTTCACATTTCATTTCCAATATCATTCTCCATTGCCCCATCTGTTCTCATTTGTTGTCCCTCGTTCCCTCTCTTTGCCTCTGATAACTACTTTCTCCCCCACTCTCATAACTCTCTCCTACTTTCTCTCTTTTACTTATACTTTCATGATATTCTTATTTCTATTCTTTCTGTTTTTCTTAACTTATTCCCTTTTTTCTGCCATTTCAAATACATCTTTTTCCATCATGCATATTCATCTGTTCGCAAATTACATCTTCATCTTGTTATCAGTTTCTTACAAAACAGCGTTCCATTTCCCTTTTCTTGCTTGTTTATCTCACGTCATCTGATTTAACTCCTCATAGTTATTTCCTCTTCTCATTGCTCATTCTTCATTCTTTTACATCTCTTTTTCCTCCTTGTTTTTCTCCTTCAGAATTTCTTCTTTTTCTCTCTCTCTCTTCCACTCGTGCTTCCGGTATAAGCGCCTCTCCTGCTACTCTAAGAAGGTGCATCACTCCCTGCCAGCCAGCCACCTTACCTCCCTCACCTCCCGCTAACCCCACCTCGCTTACCCCTTATTCTATGTCAGGCCACTTCCTCTCCCCCTTTCTGTCGAGCTATTTCGCCTCCACCGAACCCCTCAGTCCACCTCGGCTCCCTGAACTCCTCAGTCTACCTCGGCTTCCTGTATCTTCTCATCCCACCCCATCTTCTTGCTGACATCTTGTGTTAGCTCACACCTCCCTCCCTCCCTTCCTTCCTCGCCGGATGCTGCGCCTCCTCTTCCTTACATACTCCACCCCACCCGCCTCCATCTTCTCGATGTCACCCTCCCTCTACCCACCAAATTTACACATCCACCTTCTCATCCTCCCTCCTGTTGTCCTATCCTGTCTCCATCTACACAGTTCAAGAACCTAGGTAACTATTGATGGCACTCCGGGACAGAACCTCTTCATGGATCATCAGATCTTCTGCTGCCTGGCTGGGTGATATACCTCCCATATATCACAACCCTGTCATTCCTCCATCCCCTTTATCCATCTATACGTCTTCTCTCTTCAATCTCTACAAATCAATATTCCCTCCCCCTCCTTCTCTCCCCTGCCCCCATCTCTCTCCCCCCCCCCCACTAATTCGACCTATCTCGTTACTCCTTAACTTATCCAGTTTCCTCCCTCCTCAACTTCCTCTCCCACTCCTAATCCCTCCGCCGTACCTCGCCTCACAACTACCTTTCTATTCCTCTCTTCTTGTTCTCATTCCCGCTTCCTCTCCCCTAATATCATACCCTCCACCTCTCCCTCCCCTTAACTCTAATCACCCGGCTGCTTCCTCACTCCACCCCTCGATTTTCCTTTTTCTAAGTGGGTGGTTAAAAGGGGGAAATGATGGGGTTGGGCAGGGGAAGGACACAGGTGAGGAACGGACGGCCAATCATGGAGTGACCAGATGCCTGGTGTGGGTTTCACAGGTGTATGTTTGGTTTGCTGGTGACGTATGTTATTTATGTACACCCGGCAGACTTGCTGCTTCCCTTCCCACCCCACAACCCTCTCTCTCCCCCGCTCCCTGTTACCTCCCCCTCCATCCTCCTTCGACCTGCTCCTCCTACCTCCCCCTCCCTACTAATAACCCCGTCCCCACGGCCCTGGCGCTCGTGAGGCAACCCAGACATCTCCCGTCGGGCGTTTGGTTTCGCTACCCTGACCCCCTCAACGCTCAGCCCCTCACCGTTGCCGGCCTGCATCTATCGAGACGTGTTGAGGACGCTCTTCCATACTCAGCCTGGAGATGTTGAGCCCACCCATGTAAGAGCAGTATGATTTTATGCCAATGGAAAACGTATATATATATATATATATATATATATATATATATATATATATATATATATATATATATATATATATATATATATATGTTGTTCGCTGATGATACAGCGCTGGTGGCTGATTCATGTGAGAAACTGCAGAAGCTGGTGACTGAGTTTGGTAAAGTGTGTGAAAGAAGAAAGTTAAGAGTAAATGTGAATAAGAGCAAGGTTATTAGGTAGAGTAGGGTTGAGGGTCAAGTCAATTGGGAGGTAAGTTTGAATGGAGAAAAACTGGAGGAAGTAAAGCGTTTTAGATATCTGGGAGTGGATCTGGCAGCGGATGGAACCATGAAAGCGGAAGTGGATCATAGGGTGGGGGAGGGGGCGAAAATCGTGGGAGCCTTGAAGAATGTGTGGAAGTCGAGAACATTATATCGGAAAGCAAAAATGGGTATGTTTGAAGGAATAGTGGTTCCGACAATGTTGTATGGTTGCGAGGCGTGGGCTATGGATAGAGAGTTGTGCGCAGCGCAGGAGGATGGATGTGCTGGAAATGAGATGTTTGAGGACAATGTGTGGTGTGAGGTAGTTTGATCGAGTAAGTAACGTAAGGGTAAGAGAGATGTGTGGAAATTAAAAGAGCGTGGTTGAGAGAGCAGAAGAGGGCGTTTTGAAATGGTTTGGGCACATGGAGAGAATGAGTGAGGAAAGATTGACCAAGAGGATATATGTGTCGGAGGTGGAGGGAACGAGAAGTGGGAGACCAAATTGGAGGTGGAAAGATGGAGTGAAAAAGATTTTGTGTGATCGGGGCCTGAACATGCAGGAGGGTGAAAGGAGGGCAAGGAATAGAGTGAATTGGATCGATGTGGTATACCGGGGTTGACGTGCTGTCAGTGGATTGAATCAGGGCATGTGAAGCTTCTGGGGTAAACCATGGAAAGCTGTGTAGGTATGTATATTTGCGTGTGTGGACGTATGTATATACATGTGTATGGGGGTGGGTTGGGCCATTTCTTTCGTCTGTTTCCTTGCGCTACCTCGCAAACGCGGGAGACAGCGACAAAGCAAAAAAAAAAAAAAAAAAATATATATATATATATATATATATATATATATATATATATATATATATATATATATATATATATATATATATCCTATCATTGCTTCATTGGTACATTTCGTAGTTTTGAGGGAGAAACAATTTTCAAATTTGATACTTATATGCACTGTGGAATTACTATCTTTGCAGTTACCTATTTCTACAGTATGGGGAGGGAGCTCTGCACGCAGGGGGCTCCCATATCTTAAACTTCCATCATTCTAATACAGCATTTTCAACTTCTGTGACTGTCTGCATTTACTGTGTCGTCATTACGTTATTTCATTCATCCGTCTTCCTTACGCAATGAAAGTATTCCTTTACACCTTGTCCAACACGTTGCTTGACTGAATCCATGTCATAGCCTCTGGCTTATCTGAAAACTGTTTTCTGTTGACTTCATCAAACTGGTGTAAAGAGTCAAAGTTTGTGATCAAGTCACTCCTTACTCTCCTTTCTTCATGCTGGTGGAAAAAAATGCATGGCCTCCACTCTCTCACAGTAACTCACCTCTCTTAATGCTGGTACTATCCTTGTACCCCGTCTATGAAACTTTACCAGTCTTTTATGCTTCCATGAATGCGGTGACCAAACCTGAGAAGCTTGGTCTAGTTCTGGCCTAAAATACCATGAGAACAGTTTACTAAGTATTTCTTTGTCCGTATACTTTAATGGAATTCTAATATTGGTCAACAGGTGGGTTTCAGGTGACACACAGATTCCCGCTGCATATATCCGGCATGATAACATTTATATCCAAGTCTTCTTTCTTCGCGTTCCGACCTTATTACTTCGTGTTGACTCGAGTTGGATTCCGTCAACCTTACATCAGACCAAGTTTGGAACTTGTCCGAGTCCGTTCATACCGTACAGCAATCTTCCTTATCTTATACTTCCTCCACGACCTTGGTCAGT
Organism: Panulirus ornatus; assembly: GCF_036320965.1. Lineage (NCBI taxonomy): Eukaryota > Metazoa > Arthropoda > Malacostraca > Decapoda > Palinuridae > Panulirus > Panulirus ornatus. Next base: position 48,452,232 of record NC_092225.1, on the reverse strand, counting down.
CCTTCCAGCAAACTGTTCACACAGATCACGAAGAGCAATGGTTCCTGAACAGAACCCCATACCACGCCTCTGGTCCTCAACTAATTTCGACAAGACTCTCCAGACATCCATGTTTCCTTTTGTTGCCTTTCTCTTAGTCAATAGTCTGTCCACTGGCGTGATATCCTTCTTATCCCTGCCTGATAGTCCAGCTACTTTACTAGCCTCCTACATGACACAGTATCAAATGGTTCTGTCAATCCAGGTACACATGATCCAACCAGCCAACCCATTTTATTGTCCTGAACGGAGTTCATTCTATCACAGAAATCTAAAAGGTTCGTTAAATATTGTCTTGTTGTCTCTTACTTAGGAAGTCTCTCCTTGATAAGGAGCCATTTAATCTGCTTTCTGATTATCTTTTCCAATACTTTACAGATCACGTTCGTCAGGGAGACCTGTCCTTATTTCAGCGCAACCTCCCGATCTCCTTTCTTGGGTAGAGGTGTGATTCTTTGGCATTTCGTCTGTCTCTAATGACATCTTGGAAAACATTTCAAGCGGTGCTTGAAGTCTATCTACACACATATTCAGTACGTATGAATAAATATCATTGGGATCATGATCCTTATAAAGGGAAAGGCCTTTAGGTACTCCTTCAATGTCTTTTCTAGATGGTTCAATGTTTTCGAAGGTCTCCTTCCCATCTCATCTCACTAGGCTTTGGGCTAGGGTGTCTTCCATCGTGAAAACAATGCTCCATAAGTCCAAGCTCCAAGAAAAGAAAGTTCTTGAAGCTATTACCTCCAGACATTTGAAATCTAATCAGTAAAGCATGTGAACTTTAAGAAGAAGAAAAAAGTCTCACTACAGGAAAGTTCAAAGACATTGGGAACAAAATGACTTTCTAACAGGATAATAAGACCACAACCTGAGTGTGCGGTAGACCACTTCTCTCGAAAAATTAACACATGGACAAAGATAGACACGAGAGAGAGAGAGAGAGAGAGAGAGAGAGAGAGAGAGAGAGAGAGAGAGAGAGAGAGAGAGAGAGAGAGAGAGAGAGAGAGAGGTACAGGTTCCTCTTTCTAATCCGTAATGATGATACTCCGAGAGTTCTGAGAGCATCTCCTCTAATTCCCCTGTGGAATGTGATGTCTTTATCCATTCACTGAAAAAAGTTGCAGTATAATCCTAGTACTCACTCTCCCTAAAGGCCGGAGGAGTTCCGGGGTCCTAACTAAGTAGACAGGTCAAACAAATGTTTGTTTGGAAAAATATGAATATATACATTTACTGATCACTTGTTTATTTTTTTTTCTCATTTCATTTTCTTGTAATATTTTTACGTATCTCGGTATAGGTATTTATTTTCGTTCGTCTCAAAGCCAACTGTTGAGGAACTGAGCCATGATTGGAGGAATATCTTTTAAGGTCTCATTGAAAACGATCATTCTTTTTTTTTTTCTCAAAAGGAGATTGTAAGGGTATGTTATGATTACGAATGTTTGCTTCATATTCGTGTTCTAGTGGACGAACCTACTTTGGTGAGTAATTTCCTTCCACTTCCACTTGGTGAGCGTGTTCAGAAGTAATCTGTTACTCCTTGGTACTTATTCATTTAAAGAAGAATGGTTTTCCTTGTGTTCTATGATATATAAGCTGCCATATATAACTATACCATAGAGCTATATGTTTTAAAGAATCTAATCCTTTAAGGATTTTCACTTTCAAACTCTACAGCTCTTGAAACGTATATACCAGAGCTTGAATCCAGTGGGACATCTCAAACTTAGAGCATCGTCACAGACACGTTACCCTCAAGACCTTAAATTTGTTGGCGTCCTCATCCTTAAACTCCATCTGGACCTACGATTTTCTCCCTGGAAGTCTTACACCTCATGAAATTCAATTAACAGAAGTCCTCTATCTTCAGGCATCCCAACAAATCTGCCATTATCACACCACATGTACCTTAATCTTCATGTTATAAGACGATTACATTAACCTCTTCACTTTAGAACGGATTGTCTTAAAAGTTTTAATTGGTCATTTAATACGATTCTTGAAACTTCTGCTGACATACCTCCATTTTCAGGAACGTACTGATCTCACATACATCATCTCGGAAACAGTTACCCAGAGAAATTTAGATTTTTTCAGCACTTTTCAAAAATCCTTCCAAAATCCTTAGGATATCCTACTGGGACTTCTCGGACCCCGGAGCTCTCAGAGATCCTGACTGGCGTCTGGTCCCTGCAGGAGCTGGCAATCAGGAGAAAGATTGGCAGGATCCTCTGAATGGTCGAGTCATCTGCTGGCCGGGCATGATAAGACATGAATAAAGACGAGATAGGTGATAAAAACGGATGAGGAACTGGAGCCACTGGCAGAACCAGGGCCAGTCTTCTGGGCTCAGGGGAGCTCTGTTGGGAGGAGCAACTGGTGAAAAATGATCTTACTGGTTCAAGGGAGCTAAGATGGGGAAGACAAGGAGTAGAAAAATGCCTGTCTTTTCCGTTTAGGGGGGAGCTATGGGGAGAGAGCAACTGGTAGAGGGAGGTCAGTTATTATTGGATCAGGGGAGCCAGGAAGGGGAGAGCGACTGGTAGAACGAGGCCAGTCTTAAAGTTCGGGGAGGCAAAGGGGGAGCAAATAGCAAGAAGGGACGAGACTTACTGGTGCATGGAGGTGAGAGGAGATCTGACTGGACAATGAGACAAGTACCAATCGCCGTTAAATTGGCTCTCTATAACGAACATCGATGTTCTAGCTGGTGTCCACAAGAACAGAGAAAAAAAAAAATTGGTGAACGAAAAATCATTAATGAATCAGCAACGGGTTGCTCATTTTTCGGCCTTAGCACGGCAACAGATCCTAAAAATTATCAACTCTAAATTACACGTATTTAAAAGCAATATAAATCACGGCCTAATGCAAAGTATAATAAGATATTACTGCTATTTTGAGTATCATTGCAGAGTACGTACAGTTACGTTCATTATACACAGAGGGCAGAGCTTTCTTTCCAAATTACAGGCTCCAGTCAGAGACAAAAGCCCACATCAAGGCCAGGCCTTAAATGAAAAATAAAGAGGTTAATGAAAGCGAAAAAAAAAAAAAGACGAGGAAAAGTATTGACGAATTTTGAAGGAAGTGAAAAAAAAACCAGTCTTTGAAATGTGCCACAGAGCACACTCTATCTCTCGGTGTTTTTCCTCAGCGTTTGCCAGCAGGTAGAAGGGAGGTTCTAAAGGCATGGCTCTCCCGCTGGACCCGACACTGATGCCGTGAAATGAAAGACTGCGGGCGGAGAGATAGAGCCGATAAGAGCCATGAATGCACGGCTTTTGTACGGGCGGGAAGGGCTGAGATTGGGAATGGCGGAGTGGAAGGGGGGAGGATGGCGGTCAGGAGAGAGAGAGAGAGAGAGAGAGAGAGAGAGAGAGAGAGAGAGAGAGAGAGAGAGAGAGAGAGAGAGAGAGAGAACTGAAAGGGATAGAGAGAGAGAAAAAGAAGATTACGCTCAGAGATGAGTTGTGGCCACCATTGTATATGTTAATCCCTGGAACTATAACATGATATCTGCATCAACCATAAATCCGCCTGAGCGAGAGAGAGAGAGAGAGAGAGAGAGAGAGAGAGAGAGAGAGAGAGAGAGAGAGAGAGAGAGAGAGAGAGAGAGAGAGAGAGACACACACACACACATAATGCCAGAGAACTGGACGCCAGCCTCACTCCTGCCCTGAACCATCGTCTCTCAAGATGGATCAGGTACTGTGTGTGTGTGTGTGTGTGTGTGTGTGTGTGTGTTAAAGACTTAGCTTTTAAAGTTAGAGAGAGAGAGAGAGAGAGAGAGAGAGAGAGAGAGAGAGAGAGAGAGAGAGAGAGAGAGAGAGAGAGAGAGAGAGAGAGAGAGAGAGAGAGAGAGAGAGAGAGAGAGAGAACACAAAAGGTGAAAAATGGCAAAAAAAAAAAAATGATCATCTGCATATAACCTGTTTCCTACCTAGACTTGCTGTTGCTTGGTTACTTTACTAATATTTTTGAACTTCATTTCCCTTCGTCCGGCCAAGGGAATTTCGTCCCTGTTTCCCACACCCTCTCGGTGCGCCTGATTGGAAGAAAGAGGGAGAGTCTCTCGTCGAGGAACTTTCCAATACAAAGGAAATCCATCGTTTCCCTGCAACTGGCTGCAGCGCAAGTTTGAAACAGGAAGACCCTCATAAAGAGGTCATGGGGATATATGATTAATTTCTTAAAATATAAGAGAGATACATACACAGATATATAGATACTAAGATAGATATATAGACAGAATGATTATATAATTCACAGAGGGTTACACAGAACAGACAGACAGACAGGAAAACATACAGACAGGCAACAGATGGATAGATAGATAGATAAATATACAGATAGAGATAGATAGATAGATAGAGATAAACAGATAGACAATAGAAAGATACACAGCCAGATAGATAGACAGAGAGACATTTCAAAACTCATTGCTCAGGATGTAAACAAACAAGTGTTACCAACGCCGGGCCTGACCCTGGGCTTCCTCCCAACCGTTGGGCTACGCTAATGAACCTATTCAGTACTATTTTTTCCCAGTAAGCATTACCATAGTGCTCTCTGAATGTCCTATAATTATCAGTAATTTTTTATCCCAACTGGGTCACACACACGTACGTTTTGCATATAAGTTAATTTCAAGCAAAAAAAAAAAACATGTAAATATATATATGAATACATTCACAAACAACCTCAAAGCAGAAAGAATATTTTAACATCACAGAAGACTAATGAATAATAAAATGTAGAAGAAAAAAGAAATTTGCTGAAATATTTACCCTTAGAAAAATCTTTTTTGTGAACTGCGTATCACAAAATGATTATTACAGTTATTATTATTATTATTATTATTATTATTATTATTATTATTATTATTATTATCATTATTATTATCATTATTAATATCATTATTGATTATTATTATTATTACTATTATCATTATTATCATTATCATTATTATCATTATTATTATTATCACATTATTATCATTATTATTACCATATCATTATTATCATTATCATTATTATCATTATTATTATCATTATCATTATCGTTATTAATACTGTTATCATTATCAGTCATAATCAATATTATCATTATTCTTATCATCATTATCATCATTATCATCATTATATAGAGTGAAAAGTCACCTTTGGTGAAACTAACACTGTGAGTACACTCTCGCCAGAAAACTTTGTCCTTCATAGGAATCCACATTTCCCTGTTACAAGGACTAACGCAGCCTTGGACTGCAGGAGCGTTTAAAAAAAAAAAAAAAAGAGATCGCGTAACACCAAGGCTCTTTCAAAGAAACTGGTCCCGGGATAATCATATGTGAACAGATTAATAGAATAATTATACACATGGTTTAACCCGTCGTACTCAAAGGATAGAATGTTTTACTTAAGTGTTTAACTCCTACGTTCCCCAGTCATGCAAGGACCCAGCCGACACCTTCCAGTCATGCAAGAGCCCAGCTGTCACCTTCCAGTCATGCAAGAGCCCAGCTGTCACCTTCCAGTCATACAAGGACCCAGCCGACACCTTCCAGTCATGCAAGAGCCCAGCTGTCACCTTCCAGTCATGCAAGAGCCCAGCTGTCACCTTCCAGTCATACAAGGACCCAGCCGACACCTTCCAGTCATGCAAGGACCCAGCTGTCACTTCCAGTCATGCAAGAGCCCAGCTGTCACCTTCAGTCATGCAAGGACCAGCTGTCACCTTCAGTCATGCAAGGACCCAGCTGTCACTTCCAGTCATACAAGGACCCAGCCGACATTCTAGTCATGCAAGGACCCAGCTGTCACCTTCCAGCCATGCAAGGACCCAGCCGACACCTTCCAGTCATGCAAGAGCCCAGCTGTCACCTTCCAGTTCATGCAAGGACCCAGCGTCACCTTCCAGTCATACAAGGACCCAGCCGACATTCTAGTCATGCAAGGACCCAGCCGACATTCTAGTCATGCAAGGACCCAGCCGACATTCTAGTCATGCAAGGACCCAGCTGTCACCTTCCAGCCATGCAAGGACCCAGCGTCACCTTCCAGTCATGCAAGGACCAGCTGTCACCTTCAGTCATGCAAGGACCAGCTGTCACCTTCAGTCATGCAAGGACCTAGCTGTCACCTTCCAGTCATGCAAGGACCTAGCTGTCACCTTCCAGTTCATGCAAGGACCCAGCGTCACCTTCCAGTCATGCAAGAGCCCAGCTGTCACCTTCCAGTCATACAAGGACCCAGCCGACATTCTAGTCATGCAAGGACCCAGCGTCACCTTCCAGTCATGCAAGAGCCCAGCTGTCACCTTCAGTCATGCAAGGACCCAGCGTCACCTTCCAGTCATGCAAGAGCCCAGCTGTCACCTTCCAGTCATACAAGGACCCAGCCGACATTCTAGTCATGCAAGGACCCAGCCGACATTCTAGTCATGCAAGGACCAGCTGTCACCTTCAGTCATGCAAGGACCCACTGTCACCTTCCAGCCATGCAAGGACCCAGCTGTCACTTCCAGTCATGCAAGGACCAGCTGTCACCTTCCAGTTCATGCAAGGACCCAGCTGTCACCTTCCAGTCATGCAAGGACCCAGCTGTCACCTTCCAGTTCATGCAAGGACCCAGCTGTCACCTTCCAGTCATGCAAGAGCCCAGCTGTCACCTTCCAGTTCATGCAAGGACCCAGCCGACATTCTAGTCATGCAAGGACCCAGCGTCACCTTCCAGTCATGCAAGGACCCACTGTCACCTTCCAGTCATACAAGGACCCAGCCGACATTCTAGTCATGCAAGGACCCAGCGTCACCTTCCAGTCATGCAAGGACCCAGCTGTCACTTCCAGTCATACAAGGACCCAGCCGACATTCTAGTCATGCAAGGACCTAGCTGTCACCTTCCAGTCATGCAAGAGCCCAGCTGTCACCTTCCAGTCATACAAGGACCCAGCCGACATTCTAGTCATGCAAGGACCCAGCCGACATTCTAGTCATGCAAGGACCCAGCCGACATTCTAGTCATGCAAGGACCAGCTGTCACCTTCCAGTCATACAAGGACCCAGCCGACATTCTAGTCATGCAAGGACCCAGCCGACATTCTAGTCATGCAAGGACCTAGCTGTCACCTTCCAGTCATACAAGGACCCAGCCGACATTCTAGTCATGCAAGGACCTAGCTGTCACCTTCCAGTCATACAAGGACCCAGCCGACATTCTAGTCATGCAAGGACCCAGCCGACATTCTAGTCATGCAAGGACCCAGCCGACATTCTAGTCATGCAAGGACCCACTGTCACCTTCCAGCATGCAAGGACCCAGCTGTCACTTCCAGTCATGCAAGGACCCAGCTGTCACCTTCCAGTCATGCAAGGACCCAAACCGTCACCTTCCAGCCATGCAAGGACCCAGCTGTCACCTTCAGTCATGCAAGGACCTAGCTGTCACCTTCCAGTCATGCAAGGACCTAGCTGTCACCTTCCAGTCATGCAAGGACCCACTCGTCACCTTCCAGTCATACAAGGATCCAGCTGACACTTCCAGTCATGCAAGGACCCAGCCGTCACCTTCCAGTCATGCAAAGACCAACCCGTCACTTTCCAGTCATACAAGGACCCAGCCGACACCCCTTCCAGTCATGCAAAGACCAACCCGTCACCTTCCAGTCATGCAAAGACCAACCCGTCACTTTCCAGTCATACAAGGACCCAGCCGACACCTTCCAGTCATGCAAGGACCCAGCCGACATTCTAGTCATGCAAGGACCCAGCTGTCACCTTCCAGTCATGCAAGGACCCAGCTGTCACCTTCCAGTCATGCAAAGACCAACCCGTCACTTTCCAGTCATACAAGGACCCAGCCGACACCTTCCAGTCATGCAAGGACCCAGCCGACATTCTAGTCATGCAAGGACCCAGCCGACATTCTAGTCATGCAAGGACCAGCTGTCACCTTCAGTCATGCAAGGACCTAGCTGTCACCTTCCAGTCATACAAGGACCCAGCCGACATTCTAGTCATGCAAGGACCCAGCCGACATTCTAGTCATGCAAGGACCTAGCTGTCACCTTCCAGTCATGCAAGGACCCAGCCGTCACCTTCCAGTCATGCAAAGACCAACCCGTCACTTTCCAGTCATACATGGCCCCAGCCGACATTCTAGTCATGCAAGGACCTAGCTGTCACCTTCCAGTTCATGCAAGGACCCAGCGTCACCTTCCAGTCATACAAGGACCCAGCCGACATTCTAGTCATGCAAGGACCAGCTGTCACCTTCAGTCATGCAAGGACCAGCTGTCACCTTCAGTCATGCAAGGACCAGCTGTCACCTTCAGTCATGCAAGGACCCACTCGTCACCTTCCAGTCATGCAAAGACCAACCCGTCACTTTCCAGTCATACAAGGACCCAGCCGACACCTTTCAGTCATGCAAGGACCCACCCGACACTTTCCAGTTATACAAGGACCCAGCTGTCACCTTCCAGTCATGCAAAGACCCACCCGTCACCTTCCAGCCATGCAAGGACCCAGCTGTCACCTTCCAGTCATGCAAGGACCCAGCTGTCACCTTCCAGTCATGCAAGAGCCCAGCTGTCACCTTCCAGTCAAGCAAAGACCCACTCGTCACCTTCCATTCATGCAAGGACCCAGCTGTCACCTTCCAGTCATGCAAGAGCCCAGCTGTCACCTTTCAGCCATGCAAGGACCCTACTGTCACCTTCCAGCCATGCAAGGACCAAACCGTCACCTTCCAGCCATGCAAGGACCAAACCGTCACCTTCCAGCCATGCAAGGACCCTACCGTCACCTTCCAGCCATGCAAGGACCAAGCCGTCACCTTCCAGTCATGCAAGGACCCAGCTGTCACCTTCCAGTCATGCAAGGACCCAGCTGTCACCTTCCAGTCATGCAAGGACCCAGTTGTCACCTTCCAGTCATGCAAGGACCCAGCCGTCACCTTCCAGTCATGCAAGGACCCAGCTGTCACCTTCCAGTCATGCAAGGACCCAGCTGTCACCTTCCAGTCATGCAAGGACCCAGCCGTCACCTTCCAGTCATGCAAGGACCCAGCTGTCACCTTCCAGCCATGCAAGGACGCAGCTGTCACCTTCCAGCCATGCAAGGACCCAGCCGTCACCTTCCAGTCATGCAAGGACCCAGCTGTCACCTTCCAGTCATGCAAGGACCCAGCTGTCACCTTCCAGCCATGCAAGGACCCAGCCGTCACCTTCCAGTCATGCAAGGACCCAGCTGTCACCTTCCAGCCATGCAAGGACCCAGCCATCCATGGGAAGGCCCGCACCACAGCCTCCGTGGACCCAGCGAAGCGGAAAGGAGGCAGAGAGTGTAAGATTGGCCGAGGTATTGAAAGGCGCGCAAGAGACGTGTGCTGGTGGGTCACCTCCGGACCCGCCAACAATGGACTCTCCAGAAGAAATTTGCCGCGCCAGAAGTTGCTTTTCCCCGCGTAGTCTTGTCGTCTTGAAGTTTATGGTGGCTTACTTTTTTTTTTTTTTTACGACCACGACCTCTTGAAGGAAACCTGCGTCTCTTATACGAGTAAATGATGTTTTGTTGAATACGTAAAGTTGTGAGGATCGCTGCTCAATTGTTCTTAGACAGAATTGAATTCTTTTAAACTGGAAAGCATTTTGATATATAACCCTCAAGGCTTAAAAACTCGATTTCCTTTGCTCATGTAGCAAGGAATTTTCTATGACGCTCATCCAGATCCTCTTTTCCCTCGTTATAAAGTAATTCATGTGTCCCACGATAAACATGATCCTCCCCACGAAAGCGTGGAATAGAAATAATCCTGACTAAATATGGTCAGCTTTCTTATGGACGTGTTAGAGCGGCGTTGTGTGTCTGTCCGCAGGTGATTATGTACAGGGTTTATCGCCTTATCAGGGATGGTATGTGTTTACACTACCTTACCGTCGGTTGTGCGAACGTCCGTGTGAGGAAATGAAGAAAGCAAAATTATGTTTATCGTGAACGATGATACGAATGATAATGAAGACGGTGGCAGGTTCTAATGATGCCCATTATGAACATTATAGTAACATTGACACAGATGAGAGTGAGAGTCCCCATAGCCACGTTCATGATGACATGACGGTCTGGAACCAGTCCTATGATAATGGTAAGCAATGTAAGTATGGTTCTGGCAATAATGGTGACCATGATAAGGACGATGACGATAAACGTAAGAAATTACAGGAGTCACTTTTTCTTCTTCTTCTGGAGCAGACGTAACCGAAAGCTCCGGCCGGGGGAAGTGTGAGGCCCCAGCCAGTGATTGGGGTCAACCAGTGTCAACTCCGTCAAGAAAGACGGACACTACGACTCCATGCGACTTGCGCAGAGCCACACAAACCCTCACTCGTAGGCTAACACAACTGACGGGATGTCAGTCTCCCGTCATTGTGCTGACAAGAACAACTTCGTAACCATCACCTGCGCCACAATATTCTCATGTCCGTTGAGTGCCTATAATGTCTTGCTTACGCCATGATATGTAGTGTGGCCTGCAACCATAACACCCTTAATGCTATTTAGGATTCGAATTCATTCGTGTGTTTTAGAAATCGTTTGGGACAAGTAACTGATACGTTCCTCTGTCGACCAACAGTGTCAACAAGAACAGCTTTAAGACGATCTATTCTTTTTTTTTTTTATGTTAACCGAGACGGCATGGGCCACTGACAGTCTTAATCCAGGCCATCTCATTAACAACCCCTAAGGGTGGATGAACATCTGGGTTGACTATGGACCAACTGCCGCATCCAGGATTCGAACTTATGGACTCGACCCTGGGCGGCCCGTGAATGCGTCACGGTCACGAACGCTAACCGTTACACCACGAATGCCTTTTCCTGGTGTTGTCTGATCCTTTAAAGCATTTCCTAACTGACTTTCTTCGGACAATAAGCTTGCGTGTTCTGTCATAGATACTGTGTCTCCCTTAAGCGTTCAGCGTGTTCCCAGATCCGGTTCAGGTGAGGCTGTGAGACATATCACTGTAGGTCGTGTGATACGAACGTCACCTGTGAGGCTTTCGAGATGAGGAGCTTACCTGGGGTATCACATGAACCTTTAGGCTTCCGGAGTGGTAATATATCTCGGAGATGATGTCACTTAGGCGTGAAGAGGGAGTCACAGTTTTGCTTAAACCATCCTAACAGGTACACATCCTGCGAGCTGTGTGTGTGTGTGTGTGTGTGTGTGTGTGTGCTGACATATTAGCAGGGTGTGGAGAGGTGACCCCTGTGTTCACTCGGCCGCTGTGGAATGGACGTCAACTTATTCCTCCCTCGATCTTCTGACGAGGGACAGCCCCTTGATGAGTCGTGCCACGGTGTCATTACTCATTATTAGTTCCAGCCGAGGAGGGGGAGAGCCTCTCTCTCTCTCTCTCTCTCTCTCTCTCTCTCTCTCTCTCTCTCTCTCTCTCTCTCATGATAAAGTCTCGTCGTAGGGACTCGCAGGGAGGTGCTTCTTGTTCTCTCACTGTACGTTAAAAGTAATCCTCTAACTCTGGTTCAGTTCCTCATGCGACGGCTACAATACTCATCCTGGCAATAGTTGTGGGACGAGGGTGGCAGGCGTCAGCAGGTGCGATGCCAGCTCCTGCTTAAAGAGGTAAGACAGGACAAGCTTGCGGCTCGGAGAGTCAAAACATACACATAGTACTTTGTCCGCGAACCAATGGCTATATATCCCAACAGAAGAGTCGGAAAATTGGCAAAAGGAAAGAAGAATTAAAGCCCATGAATAAGAGGAGAGGTTACCCATCATATATGAGTGAATGCTAAAGGCTAGAGGTTAATCCAAAGGTCCCAAGAGTTCGGTTAAACACCGCTCGAAAACGGAGAGAAAATACCTGGAACGTAGTGTTCTTCGGCGAGCTACCAAATCATACTTATCGTCACAGTTACCTTAGTTACGATCTTGGGCGTTGGACAATGTCATCTCCTAAGTCTCTCTCTGACCCACACATGACTGCACCTGACTTCTGTATCAAATGCTTATCGAGTCCTTCCTTCCACCGTGAAACATCCTCAGCACTTTGTATTTTCCCGGGTTTTACCTCAGCAACCAAGTGTGTGTGTGTGTGTGTGTGTGTGTGTGTGTGTGTGTGTGTGTGTGTGTGTGTGTGTGTGTATGCTTCCAATGAAGCAACTATATTCTAGACTATAATTCCTAAGAAAAATATAGCATTTTTTCCCCTCTGCCAAGATACATATCACCTTAACAGCTACCACAAAACACCGCTGTGTATCTGAGTATCTTAAGACTTAGAAACCTTAGAAGTACCTTTCCTGATGGGGAAACTAACCACATAGTAACCACGAGGGAAACGAGTTTGTGTTTTTTTTATATGTAAGCTGAGACGGCACGGGCAACTGAGGACCTAACCAAGGCCATCCCATTAACGCTATATATATATATATATATATATATATATATATATATATATATATATATATATATATATATATATATATATATATATATTATATATGTATATATATATAGTGGTTCCAACAATGTTGTATGGTTGCGAGGCGTGGGCTATGGATAGAGTTGTGCGCAGGAGGATGGATGTGCTGGAAATGAGATGTTTGAGGACAATGTGTGGTGTGAGGTGGTTTGATCGAGTAAGTAACGTAAGGGTAAGAGAGATGTGTGGAAATAAAAAGAGCGTGGTTGAGAGAGCAGAAGAGGGTGTTTTGAAATGGTTTGGGCACATGGAGAGAATGAGTGAGGAAAGATTGACCAAGAGGATATATGTGTCGGAGGTGGAGGGAACGAGGAGTGGGAGACCAAATTGGAGGTGGAAAGATGGAGTGAAAAAGATTTGTGTGATCGGGGCCTGAACATGCAGGAGGGTGAAAGGAGGGCAAGGAATAGAGTGAATTGGATCGATGTGGTATACCGGGGTTGACGTGCTGTCAGTGGATTGAATCAGGGCATGTGAAGCGTCTGGGTTAAACCATGGAAAGCTGTGTAGGTATGTATATTTGCGTGTGTGGACGTGTATGTATATACATGTGTATGGGGGTGGGTTGGGCCATTTCTTTCGTGTTTCCTTGCGCTACCTCGCAAACGCGGGAGACAGCAACAAAACAAAAAAAAAAAAAAAAAAAAAAAAATTTATACATATATATATATATATATATATATATATATATATTACGAATAAAGTGCATATGAACGCGCACCTTCATAGAACATACAAACCTCCAACAACCAGGATCGAACCCGGGACCCCTGTGCAAGAGGCAGGCATGCTAACCGCTAGGCTATGGGACTGTATAATAGGAAACACCTATTCGAAATACTTAGTACTCGAATACCCTTCGTCTCACAATGGTGCGCAACGGGGTCTATACCGGTTATTTCCGAACAGACGCACAAAGCCAGCTGATAGCGTTTTACCGAACCTAACTGTACAACCGGAGGTATATGAATACGAATAAAGTGCATATGAATATATATATATATATATATATATATATATATATATATATATATATATATATATATATATATATATATATATATATTTGCCCGTGATCAAGATATTCCTATGAGTCCACAGGGAAATTATCATGTTTCATTTTCCCCGTGGACTCATAGGAATATATATATATATATATATATATATATATATATATATATATATATATATATATATATATATATATATATATATATATATATATATATATCCTAGGTTGAGCAAGGTGCTCATCTTATCGACCAACCCCGATGTCTTGACTGTGGACCGAACCTATGTGCTCGACTCTGGGCGGCCCGTGAATGCGTCGCGGTTAGGAACGCTAACCGATAAAATACTCAAGTATATATATATATTTTTTTGATTTTCCAAAAGAAGGAACAGAGAAGGGGGCCAGGTGAGGATATTCCCTCTAAGGCCCAGTCCTCTGTTCTTATCGCTACCTCGCTAATGCGGGAAATGGCGAATAGTATGAAAGAAGAAGATATATATATATATATATATATATATATATATATATATATATATATATATATATATATATATGCCCTCACCTAAATAATCCACACATATACTCTCTATTATGACAAAAGAGAACCAGGAAATCCTTGCTTTGTCTAGCGTGACTGAACAAACATAAAAAATACATAAATCATCTGGTCACATCTAACCTGATCAAGTCACATCTAACCTGATCAACTGCAGAAAAAAAAAATATATCCTCTAACACGGCTGAATATCACAGGGAAATCCATGACAGAATCGTTAAAAAAGAAATGAACGATGTTTAATGATACTTCACAGGACAAGATTACCGTATCACCGTCACCGAAGAAATATGAAAAACTGCTGAATTGTGTCAATACTGCGTCAGTAATTTCAGGGGAAAATCACATACTGAGTCTCCACACTCGTTGAAAAATATTGTTCCACTGGAACAGTGATAGAAAATATTGTTCCACTGGAGCAGTATTAGAAAATATTGTTGCACTGGAGCAGTATTAGAAAACATTGTTCCACTGGAACACTAATAGAAAATATTGTTCCACTGGAACACTAATAGAAAATATTGTTCCACTGGAACACTAATAGAAAATATTGTTCCACTGGAACAAGAATAGGAAATATTGTTCCACTGGAGCAGTGATAGAAAACATTGTTCGACTGGAGAAGTAATAAGAAATATTGTTCCAGTGGAGATGTAACAGAAAATATTGTTCCACTGGAGAAGTGATAGGAATTAGTGTTCCACTGGAGCAGGAACAGAAAATATTATTCTACTACAGAAGTAACCGAAAATTCTTTTCCATCTAGTGGAGCACCGACACCATGATCCACTGAAGTAGGAAGAGAAATCCTTGTTCCACTGAACCAGTCAAACGAAAACTCATCAATTATCTTTCAAGAGTTTCGCCAGACATTAACGAATACATCAAAACGGACGGAGACACTCGTTAATGGCAGTGGATCACCGGCATTAAAGATGATAATTTACAGCTCTCAAACTGACGCTAGAAAATGATATCTTAAAGTACGTCGAGTCTGGAGGAATCGCTCATTGTGTATTGCATGAGACCACGCTGAACAGACCACGTCCAGAAGATTACGTTCAGCAGACACGTACAGAAGACCATGTCTAGCAGACCACGTCCAGATGATCATATTCAGCAGACCACGTCCAGATGATCATATTCAGCAGACCACGTCCAGATGATCATATTCAGCAGACCACAGCAGACCACGTCCAGCGGACCTCATGTGTCGAATGAGACCAACCTCGGCAGACCATGTCCAGCAAACTCACTTCAGCGAAACGTAATTAACAAAACGCCTCCCACCGACAAATCTCATTAGCGCCAGCATCCAATTATCTTCTTCGCGACTCCCGCCCTTAAACACAGCATAGATTATATACTTCTGGGCCAGAGAGGAGAGGACGAATGACTTAATTACTGAACGCCACACGAGTTGAATACAGAATTCCATCCTGGTCTGGCGGCAGCAATGAATCTCCATGGGCTGTAGGACCTTTCTACTGTGTCCCATTTTTTTTCTTTCTCGGGTGAATATTAATTATTGATTTTCTCCAACGAACAATAATTCAAACAGTGGATATCAAGTGATGGATATTTGGACCCGTCAGACGACAGTTGTAATCAACGATAATCAAGTCAAAACATACAAGGACCTTAATCACCTTGGGTTTAATGAGGCAAGAGCACCCAATAATTTGAGGGATATGACTTTACCAAAGTCGAAGTAATAAGAATGGTAATTACGTTCCACAACGTCATCATAACGAGGACCATTTCACTGTCTCCTCCTCCTCCTCCTCCTCCTTTTGGAGTCATCCTATACACTCTGATCATCTTGTTTTCACCGTGTGAGACCCTGAACAGCAATCTCGACATACCATGAGTTCTTTCAACGGTAATAAGCTGAATATTTACCCTTTCTGGTGTGCTCAGGAACGCGACCAAAGGCAGGGCCTGGCGTGTGGACCCTGCGGTAAAATGCGGCAGTCCCTTTGTACCTCCGTGTAAACAAAAGACTCTGCGACTGTTACAGCTCCGCTGACGAAGGTATATGGGGGTGACGCCTCCTAAAAACTGACTCGTTTCAAAGCCAGCTCGTGCATCTAAGCATTAGCCACCAACCAGGCGGAGATTTTCAACAACACTGTTGGTCATGGGGGACGAGCTAAGTCTCCGATCACGTTAGCAATGTTCACCGGGTGTTGCTTTAACGAGCGGGGTCGTCATTAAACAAACGGTTACACGTTAACACGCTCGAGGATAGGAGCTGCGTTGCTTGGCTAGGCTTCGATAGTTGGTGCACTTTCTGCCCTTGTTCAAATGCCAGCTTTACAATCTGTACATTTCACTCATGCGTAACGATATATATATATATATATATATATATATATATATATATATATATATATATATATATATATATATATATATATATATATATATATATATTCCTATGAGTCCACGGGGAAAATGAAACACGAAAAGTTCTCAAGTGCACTTTCGTGTAATAATCATATCATCAGGGGAGACACAAGAGAGAAATATAACAGTCAGTTGATATACATCGAAGAGACGAAGCTAGGACGCCATTTGGTAAACATGTGATTGTCCAATATATATATATATCTTTTTTTTTTTAAACTATTCGCCATTTCCCACATTAGCGAGGTAGCGCTAAGAACAGAGGACTGGGCCTTTTTTGGAATATCCTCACCTGGCCCCCCTCTGTTCCTTCTTTTGGAAAATTTAAAAAAAAAAAAAAACGAGAGGGGAGGAATTCCAGCCCCCCGCTCCCTCCCCTTTTAGTCGCCTTCTACGACACGCAGGGAATACGTGGGAAGTATTCTTAATCCCCTATCTCCAAGGATAATATATATATATATATATATATATATATATATATATATATATATATATATATATATATATATATATATATATATATATATATATTTCACAGGTCCGATATTTCTCGTGTGAACGAAGTACCTTGCAGAACAGATGATTGAGTCTCAGATGACAGAAGAGCCTCATTTTGATTCTGTCACCTTTTCCTCCTTTTGAAAAGTAATACAGGAGGAAAAGATTTCCGCTCCTCCCACCCACAACTCCCCAACCCCACTCTTCTCCTCCCCTGGACCGTCTCCAGCAAACATTACTCACTCTTTGCATATCCTCCGAGTCTTCCGCAAACACTGCTGAGCTTCGTCTAATACGTCTATGCCATAAAACCCTTCACGTCTCACCTTGCATCCGAACTTACTCTGCGACCACTGATCTATCCAGGTTTTCTGAGTGAGGAAGAGGATACATACAGTCGTATGCTACTACACGTCTCGTTTGTACGACTAGTTAAGAAGAAGAAGAAAAAAAAACATATTATAGTCTGTCGCATAAAACGACACGAGATGTAAAGTGAATCGTCGAATTTAATGTCGTTGAGGCTGATCCGACCGACGGGGAGGGTGGATTAGTCTGCCGACGGGGAAGGAAAGGATAGGCCTCCTCCCTGCCCGTGGTGGATGATGACGTAGTCGCAGTTCCCGAAGGAGTGAGGGAAGAGCGTGCTCTTTTTAAGAGGCTTTGTCTCTCCATTTTCATTTCTCAATGCTGATTCCTTGGGGGGGAGAGAGAGAGAGAGAGAGAGAGAGAGAGAGAGAGAGAGAGAGAGAGAGAGAGAGAGAGAGAGAGAGAGAACTATTCCAGCGACAGTCCACAGCTTTTTGTTTCCATTGGGTCTCATGATTTTGCGTTGTAGATTTACGGTAAAGTATCCAGTGTCCTTCCAGCTTGCTTCTTTTTTTTTTGTTTTGTCACTTCGTTCCCCACTTTGTAAGTGATCCACAGCTACTGTATATATCATACTAGATACTTACACACAAAGACTACCTTATATAAAAGCGTGTCATTGTTCTTAAACAAAAGTGAACGCTAAACGATAACTAATCTATCGTTTCATTATGTCATTATGCACACACACACACACACACACACACATATATATATATATATATATATATATATATATATATATATATATATATATATATATATATATACCAGGCTCAGACAAATATCCATTTATCGAGTAGCCCTAGACGAGGATGAACATCTGGGTTGGTTCATAAACATACCATACCATGAGATCCAACTATTAACAAACCTCAGTCTCTGTGACAGGCATTCTATTGTCTATATTATTCATGGAATAGAGACAGTAACAAGTAAACAACTGGAGAGCCTCCATGATGCCCACTGCAGGTGCTCTGGGTGCTCATCCTTGAGGCACAGTCTTCTGCCTCTCCTCTTACTTGGAATAAGAGAGATACGTTTAAGTGACTTGGAGTAGCGTTGAAACATCTTTATACGGAAACGAAATCATTTCAGTCCAGTGGCTATTATGGACTGCTATCTCCATTGCTCTCAGAGCTCCTGCCTATCTCACTCACTGTCTTTTCCGTAATGCCAGGATCCAGTTGACTGAAATAGACGCCAGGTTAAAGTGTCGTATCACATTGCGTTGGGAATCTAGGAGTTATATCGGGCTGGGAAACACTGGTTTAGATCCCTCTCTAAATACAGCGTGTGGGGGGGGAAATTTTTTTGAAAGGCATGTATCTAAAGTTAGTACATTAAGGTGGATAGTGTCAGGTTAGTCTCTCTCTCTCTCTCTCTCTCTCTCTCTCTCTCTCTCTCTCTCTCTCTCTCTCTCTCTCCTATCTTCCCAGCCATCACACCCTTCCCTCTCTCTCTCTCTCTCTCTCTCTCTCTCTCTCTCTCTCTCTCTCTCTCTCTCTCTCTCTCCTATCTTCCCAGCCATCACACCCTTCCCCCCCCCTCTCTCTCTCTCTCTCTCTCTCTCTCTCTCTCTCTCTCTCTCTCTCTCTCTCTCTCTCTCTCTCTCTCCAGTAAACACTACTCCCCGAGATGAACCATTACCCAATACATAGTAACGCGCCCCCCACTCCCTCTTGGAAAAAAAAGTCCCATCCCCAACCTGTACAACATCCTCCCCTCTCCCTACCAGACACCACTACCCAATAAACCACCCCCTCCCCAAATATACAGTATGGCAACGCCGAAGTACCATCTCTCAGCTAAATTCCGCCAAGTGTAACATGAGAATACACCTCCATGACGAACCTTAAATCTACGTGCCTGATGAGAGGTAATACACAAGACTCACGCTAATGACAAAACCATATCCCAAGGTTGTAAATAAAGACGCATTTCATCATATAATATGATTATGAAGAGTCTGTAACGGAAGTTGATATTCAAGGAGTTTCATAATGATTCGGTAACTAAGATTAAAAGAAAATCTCATAGGAATCATAGAAAAAGCTTTTTACACTGCGATGAAAAATATCTGCAGGGAAAATAGACGTATGGAAATACGATAAACGAGGGAGGTAAACATGAAGTAGGAAGAGGGAAAGTTGCAAAAGAGAGGATAGAGGGAATAACTAAAAGAAAAGAGTAGAATATCTGGAGACTGGGAGAGAAAGGAGAGGGAGTGAGGAGTATCAGGGAACGGCAAAAGGAAAATAATCTTAACAGAGGAAGAGATAGGAATATCTAAAGAAGAGGGAGGTGTGTCCAGACCAGGGAGACAGAGGTGTCTGAAGGATGAGCAGATCCAATACGGATATTAATCCTAAAAATGATGAAACTATTACTGTGATTCTCATATTACATACTACTACTACTACTAATACTACTACTACAACTACTACAAATAATGATAATAACTATAGTAATAACAATGATAATAATAATGATAATAATAATAATAATAATAATAATAATAATAATAATAATCATAATAATAATAATAATAATAATAATAATAATGATAATAATGAGAAAAATGACAATTACAACAATTATAATACTGATGATAATAATGATAATAATAATAATAATAATAATAATAATAATAATAATAATAATAAAAGTATTCAACAGCAGCATCGAAATGATAATGGTCACATCAATGATTCTTTTGTTCCATCAGTATGATAAATAAGTATGTTTACATTCCACACACATCTGATACAGTACACTTGTATTCTTGTATGTTCGTTCCTGATACAAAGTTGGGGTTGGACAGATTTGCTAAAAAAACAAAAGTAATAAAAAGTAATGTGTACATTACCTTCGATTTAAGTTAATTTTACTGTGAGTCTTTTCTTGGAACTGACAGTTTACCAACTCTGAGAAACGTTAAATCCACATGATCCTCAACTTTTATGAAAATTTGACTGTTACGTATAAACCAATTTCATCGGTTGCAAGGTAATGCGGTCTGTTTCCACCTCATCTAGATTTGCGCTTGTATTTTTGGGGGGAGGAGGTCAGACATTATTCTGTGAGTTCCCTTGCTCTCCATTTCAGAAACAGGTCCCATAAGTCATACAGATTCAAGAGTAACGCGACATAAGTGGCAGGTACTTCCGCACCTAACCTAGCATTATGCTGCTAGGAAATCTTACTCTCTACTATAATTTAAAAAGAGAAAATAATAATGGAAAGAACTTACCATGAGTTATAACAGAACCCAAATGTTCGCTAACATCGTAAAAAAAAAGGAAAGAAAAAAGAGCTCGGAGGATTTTCGATGGCATCTGTTTCAACGTTATGACAGTCCTTCATGAAAGTTGCCGGTTACAAAAATAAGTATACTAATCATAAGTCTACATGAACCGAGTCCAGCCAGCAGGAGGGAAACGTCCTACTAACCTTTACATTCAGAGGAGCCTCTCACTGTACCTTACCACACTGATGTACAGAGGTTGTAAATTGAGCATGGCTGATTCAGGCTGGCTACCAACCTCAGCATTATGTTAGTTTTTTTGTGTGCCTCTCGCTGGCGGGAGGGTAACTGTAATTGTTACTCTGGAATATGGTTGACTGGTCATCAGAAAGCCAGTATGTACATATATATTCATCCAAATGGAAGTAGGTTCAGGATATCTAATAAGGATCGTGTTGTCATAGTATCTCAGCTGGAATGACACTGTATCATCAAAGTCGATCCTGAGAAGGTAGGGAGACAAAACGTTGAGATCAATGTGCTGTCTCGCGACATCTGGCAGTGGTCAATAAATACACGGAGAGCTCCACAGCGGAGTCAGTGAGTGTTTAACAGTGGAGGAGCAAGGTTAGAAGAGTACTTTTCTCCCACACCCACGGCTGTGGTGTTTAAGGGACCGGGACGTTTAACTAAAGCATCTCGACTGAAAACAGCAACTTTTCTGTCTCTAAGTAAAATTAGAATTATGAGAGATTGCCTGTGTTTATATTCAAGGTAAACTTTGCTGACAAGTATGGTTAAGGAAAGAAAAACTAACGTTACAGCCAATCATGGAAGAAGAGTCGCATATGAAATCGGATCATGAAAGTACGGTCTCCTCAACTGTAGGTCGCCCGGATTCTGTGTAGACAAGATGTAGATATTTTACAAATAAATTGTGTACAAGAACGATAATTATATGGTTTCCAGGGGAGGCAAGTAGTTCATACATTTATTCTATCAATATTGATATAGTGTTCTCCTTGGAAAAAATATCGTAAATATTAGCCTTTGATCACATACAGAAAATTCCAAGGGGATTTGAGCATTTGATTTTCGAAAATTATTCTGTAGTAAAAGGGTGATCGTTCTCCTGTGAAGCTAAAGAGGTAATAAACCTTTTTTTTTTTTTTCCCCACAGTAGATAGAATAGGTGCTCGCTCCTTGACCTATACATGAGGTTGCCCATAGAACACTGTAAGTACTGTCTGTGAAGAACTGACTAGTAGTGAAGTGTGTGTTCGTGTGAGGGAACAAGACTTGCAAGGAGTAATATTAATTTGCATGGTGGTGCTGTTGCCTTGCCAACAGTAGTAGGAAGAACAGTATTAACTGCAGTGATTCAACCATCTCCAATCTCTCGAGATAACAGAGAAATCAGAACAAAAGTGATATTAGGAAGAGCAACAGAAGCAGGGCTGCGAGTGGCTGAGCAGCGGCCGTTACGGCAGTAGAGTGAGCAGGTGTGTGGGAGCGGATCCAGCTGCCTCGCGGGCCAGACTGCTGCTGCTGCTTTTGCCGCTGCCCGTTACAGCTCTGCCAAACATCGATCACGACTCAGCAGCACACGCGCCCCTTGCTTCTGCCGCCACGTGTTCCACACACCTGCGCCCCCACGTGTGTGTGTAGTACATGTAGTAAGGCAGTGAGGGCAGGTAGGGCTGGCAGGCAGACATGTACAGCTGATGAGGGAGCCTGCACAGCTGCCAACCCTACACATCTACAAGAATGACGTCCGCAACACCCTCCGCCGCTACGTTAGTATGTACCAACATACTGCTGGTGCTTTTGGTGTTGGTGGGTGGGGTGGGCGGTCGTCCACCCGAGTGTGAGTGGAAGCTGGAGAACGCCGGTGTAACAGCTGGAGACAGCGAGCAGGTCCGCACCAGCTGCCACGTGCGGACGCTGAGCAGGGCACTGCTGACGAAGGGCAGCGGTAACAATTCGCTGTCAGCACTGGCCCACTCCACCCACGTCACGGTGCTCACGCTGCACTGCGCCAGGCAGGTGGTCTTTGAGTCGGAGGTCACAGCAGGGATGTTCTCCGTCTTCCCCAGGCTGGAGGAACTCCAGATCCTGGGTTGTAAGGTGACAGAGCTCCCCCCACATGCCCTGTCGGGCCTCCAGCACCTGCGACGGTTCACGCTACGGGCACATCACCAGGACTGGCCTGGGGCATCCTTAGCGATCCACTCCAACGCTCTAATTGACCTGGATCGTCTAGAGGCCCTCGACCTAGCCCACAATTCCCTGTGGTCCCTTTCGCCCACCATGTTGTGCTACCTGCCGTCGCTCATCACCCTCAACCTGACACACAACCGCCTGCACCACCTGCCAGACTTGGGGTTGGGTGCCCGACAGCCACTTGAGGAAGAGAGCCATCTGCTCCAAGAATGCTCGATGCCGCTGCAACACCTCGACCTCTCCCATAATCAAGTGACTGAGGTGCCCGAGCGAGCCTTCGACAGCATCAAAGATCTCAGGACTCTCTCTCTCAGACACAACCGTCTCGGGCATCTCTCTGACTGGGCCTTTGATGGTTTAAACGAACTCACGCGTTTAGACCTTTCCCACAACCGACTGGTGGCCGTACCACGGTCTGCATTAACCAGCCTGGGGCAACTGAGGGAGCTATGCTTAGCAAACAATTCTTTGGGTGTCCTACCTCCAGCAGCCTTCAGTAGTTTAGGCCAGCTGCTGACACTAGACTTGAGCCACAACCAACTGGACTTAGGACCTAGTAATGAGGAACCTTTCAACGGCCTTATTCGTCTGGTGGTTTTGGACGTGTCGCACAACCTTCTGGTACACCTGGGCCCAGATACCTTCAAGAACCTTTATTCCCTCCAGGTACTGCGTCTTGCACATAATCAGTTAAGTCACCTCTCCGACGCCTCTTTCTCTGGCCTGGCTAACTTGCACACATTAGAGTTGACGCATAACCAGCTGACGACGCTCACCGGTCGAGCTCTTCAAGGCCTTGCTGTCTTAACCCACCTCTCCCTCGACCACAATCAGCTAGAAGCTGTGCATAAAGCAGCCTTTAACAACTGCACGTCCTTACACTATTTAAGTCTCGCCCATAACGAGCTACCTGTACTGCCAGAGGCAGTGGAGCGAGCTCAACTCTTGAGAACACTTGACGTGAGCCATAATCAGATCTCTAACCTTGAGGAAGGTGCCTTACAAGGCCTCACACATCTTCAGGAGCTCAGGTTGGCCCACAACGTCTTGACCAACGTGACAAGAGGATCACTGGCCAAAGTTCCGTCCCTCACCTACCTTGACCTCTCTCACAACTCCGTCACAGATGTTGAGTATGGAACTTTAGAGGCCACGCCAAAACTAATAGGTCTCAACCTCCACCACAACAATCTGGGGGACATTAATGGCCTCGTTACCTATGTGCAGAACCTCACTTGGTTCAACGTTTCACATAACAGCATCAGCTGGTTCGACTACGCCCTCATCCCTAAAAACCTAGAGTGGATAGATCTGAGCCACAACCAACTAAACAAACTAGAAAACTACTACGGGATTCAGAAAACTCTCGGACTTCGGGTGCTTTACGCTGCTCACAATAACATCTCAAACATCAACGCAGCAGTTGTTCCAGACGGTATAGAGAAGCTTCACCTCCAGCACAACGCTATCTCATATGTGGCCTCCAACACCTTCCTCGATAAAACCAGCATCTCTCTTATTGACCTGCGGCACAACAGTCTAACTATTCTGGAGGAGGCTGCCTTGAAGATGTCCCTGCGACACTCCCCGCCACCCCTCTTGCTGCTCTCCCATAACCCTCTTCAGTGTGACTGTACTGCAGACTGGCTCTTGCGCGCTGCTGGGGCGGGTCTAGGAGGTTCTATGGGTGGGGGATCCATCCTACCACACCTGGGAGATGTAGGAGCCGTCCATTGCCGCTTACCGGGACTGTGGCACGAAGCTGTGGTGCCCTTGATAACCGTACAACCACAACAGTTTCTCTGTACGTACCGCCGCCACTGCTTCACGCTGTGCCACTGTTGTGACTTCGACGCGTGTGACTGTGAGCAGACTTGCCCCACGAACTGTACCTGCTACCACGACCACACGTGGACACACAACGTTGTAGATTGTGGTGGTGGCTGGTCCCGTATGCCCTCTGGGGTGCCAATGGACGTCACGGAGGCTTTCATGGACGGTAATACCATGGGCCCTCTAACTTCCCATGCCCTCATTGGAAGAAAGAACCTGAGGGTTCTTCACCTCAACCACTCTGAGATCACCGCTATCCAGAACCGCACCTTCAATGGGCTCAAGAACTTGCAGGTATTGCGACTCGACCACAACCAGCTGGAGGCTTTACATGGTTACGAGTTCGTGGATCTGCGTGACCTCCGCGAACTATACCTCCAAAACAACTACCTCAAACACCTGAGCAACATCTCCTTCTCTCCCCTACGAGCGATAGAACTACTGCGACTGGACAACAACTTCCTGACGACCTTCCCCGTGTGGAACCTCGCACTTAACCCCTTCCTGCTTGAAGTCAGCCTCTACCACAACCCCTGGAGCTGTGAGTGTAGTTACTTAACAAACCTCAGAGCCTGGTTAGAGGCAAACCGCATCAAAGCTACCAATGCCAGTCTCATACGTTGCCAGCACAACATCACCGGCAATATGGGACCTCCAGTCCTCTCTGACACGCCTGTAAGATGTGACCACTACGTTGCCACGACCAGAATCAATAGCCTCATTATTCATGACTACGTAATGCTGCTGCTCATCACAGCGGCGCTGCTGCTCCTGCTGCTGGCTGCCGCTATCATGGTAGTGGCTTACCGCCGTCGCCTGAAATTTTGGGCAGTCAGCCGCTATGGCAAGCGTTTCTTTGAAAAATCTTCTGCTTATGTTGAAGAGCGAGAAAAGCTCTTCGACGCGTTCGTCACCCACAGTGCCAAAGACTCAGCGTGGGTGTGTGGACTGATGGCTCCCGAACTGGAGGCGTCCGGCTACCGGCTGTGTGTGGTTCACCGGGACTGCACGGCTCCCTCAGCCCCTGTGTCTAGCCAAGCTATCGCTGAGAGCATCGCCTGCAGTCGTCGCGTGGTGCTGGTAATATCCAGAGGCCTTGTGGACGCCGAGTGGTGCCGCTACGACTTCAAGAGTGCCCACGTCGATGCTCTACGGGGGCTGCGACGCAAGAACATCCTCGTCGTCATGCTGGAAGACGTGCCAAGATCAGAACTTGACCCTGAACTGGCCGCCATCACTCGTACAGCTGGCACTAACCTACACCCACGTGACCCACGGTTCTGGGAGAAGCTACGGCGAGCGATGCCCTCAGTGCGATCCCGCTTGCGTTCAAACCTTCCCGGTACGCTTAGCGGAAAGGCAGCGAGCCGACCGCTTGTAACTGCCGAGGATCAGAATGGTCCTCCTTGGCCTTTACCCGAAACTAAAACCCCAGGCCACACCTCCAAAAAATCACTCATAGTGAACCCATATTGGGAGACGGCTGTGGGCAACAACTTGTCCGAGGCACCCTGGGCATCGAGAGGTGGGCCAGCTCTCGGGGCGCCACCCTGGATGCACAGTCCGACCAAACCTCCGTCCCCAGCTCCTATTGATGAGGCAAGAGAGGAATTGTCACCTCACGATTCCTCCGATGCCCCGGACCACACATACATGACCGTAAGCGAGTGTGGCGAGGTAGGACCCCCAACAGTCCCGGCCAATACCCTTCCCCTGTTAGCCGGGCCGAACTCCCTGGCCGACAATAGCTCGTCGCTAGGTGGTAGAGGCACGGGAGGAGGCGGTGCGAGGCCCTCCGCTCCGCCCATGTTCCGTCGCGATGCCCCTGACTACCTCACCCGCAGCTGGATCTTCCATCAGACGCCCAGCGAGCAGCCTCCTTCCCCAGGACAGACCTACTTCGTCTAAGGCTTGGTCACCGACCCACCGATTCACAAATGCACTCTTCGTCCCAGCCTCCTGAGTGCTATCCACAACCCTCCCCGCTCACCAACTGAGCTTAAGCTGCACATATCGTCAGTATTGTTTCCCAGCAGCGAACATAGCCCGCCTTGCCCACGCCAAACATTGCTTCTGATCTTCTGTTATATCCATTCCCTAGACCCCTGTTGTTACAAGAGTCCCTCGTGTTCCCCAACTTAGATTAACCTGACTCAACCATGACCCCTTCCTCTTACTCACAACATCTGTCCACTTCTCCAAGTCCTCAACACCTCACGCGAGGGACTGGCCCGCACACATTCCGCCCACACCCAGAGTCTACTACGCCCACAGCCGCCCCCCAATGTCGCCTCCCGTCTGTTCTGTCGACACTAGGAGCGACGATGGAGCACACAGCTGTGATGTCGAGCAAGAGTCGACCCATCAGTGCTTTCTAAAACATACTGGACACTGCTTCAGCCAGTGAACAGACCAGAGTTCTCTCAGTCGTTGTGGAAGATTCACAATCATGTAGACAAAGGCAAAGAAATAGAGAGAAAAAATGTAACTATGTACTTGAAGCAGTGTATGAGCTTGGGGTTAAAGGTGTCAAGTGGTGATATATAACTTTCGCGCCGCATGCAGTGCCATAGAGTGGGTCGATGTTGTTGCCATGCTCGGACTCCGGCACACGTGAGCAGCCTGGCAGCACTGAAGCCAAAGTGCGACGATGTCTTAGTGTGTGAGTGATGTATAAAGTGCCGAGGAGACGCGCATTTAGGACAAACCCGTAAGATTTTCTCTCTCCTTCGTTTCGACTGGTCGAGGTGATTAAGTTGTACCTTGAATCTGATCGTTAGACAAGGGAATGTCGTCAGATGATGTGCTTCTCTGGCAAGACTTTCTCCGACTCCCGTGGGTGGGAGAAACCTCCTCACCCCTAGGCCTACACTGGGGCGTGTGGACTGTGCCACGCAAGGAAGAGAAAACTGAGGAACTCTTGCTATGTATATTTCATTGGATCTTCCACAATTTTTTTTACTCATCATATACATTGTGAATTTCAATTGAATTAGAATAATACTGGCTCTGAAGAACTAATACATTTATTGCATTATTTACAACTAGATATAAAATTC
>NC_092225.1:48244478-48421978 GCF_036320965.1 Panulirus ornatus | reverse complement strand
CCCCGATCACACAAAATCTTTTTCACTCCATCTTTCCACCTCCAATTTGGTCTCCCACTTGTCCTCGTTCCCTCCATCTCCGACACATATATCCTCTTGGTCAATCTTTCCTCACTCATTCTCTCCATGTGCCCAAACCATTTCAAAACACCCTCTTCTGCTCTCTCAACCACGCTCTTTTTATTTCCACACATCTCTCTTACCCTTACGTTACTTACTCGATCAAACCACCTCACACCACACATTGTCCTCAAACATCTCATTTCCAGCACATCCACCCTCCTGCGCACAACTCTATCCATAGCCCACGCCTCGCAACCATACAACATTGTTGGAACCACTATTCCTTCAAACATACCCATTTTTGCTTTATATATATATATATATATATATATATATATATATATATATATATATATATATATATATATATATATATATATATATATATATATCTTTCTTTCATACTATTCGCCATTTCCCGCATTAGCGAGGTTGCGTTAAGAACAGAGGACTGGACCTTTGAGGGAATATCCTCTCCTGGCCCCCTTCTCTGTCCCTTCGTTCGAAAAATAAAAAAAAAAAAAAAAACGAGAGGGGAGGATTTCCAGCCCCCCGCTCCCTTCCCTTTTAGTCGCCTTCTACGACACGCAGGGAATACGTGGGAAGTATTCTTTCTCCCCTATCCCCAGGGATAATATATATATATATATATATATATATATATATATATATATATATATATATATATATATATATATATATGCAAAATTTTAGATTATTTCCCTCCCTATGAATATTAAACTCTATGAATGCCAATGTTTTGTTGACTGAGTTACCAAACAATTCAAATTGGTAAAAGATAGATTTTCGCCTTTCTCCAACACAGGTCACAAACAATGACAATCATCAACATATGGACACCATAAGATATTTCTAGGTAAGATGTCGTACAATATTTTGCTTTCACATAATCCCAAATATGAATCACTTAAGTGGGCTGAAAGAGGATTTCCCACACACTCATATCAAACTTATATGTGTAGAAACTATGACCAAACTGAAAAATTACTTACAATATTTAAAGCCTTAGTTTACTTTACAGTAAATCGGTAGGTGTGGCCAATGGTTTATTGTTCGTCTGGCTCTTCCGCCAAAGAAAACTCTGATAAATCATCAGCAAGGGTTTCTTCAGTGAATAATGACACACCAAAACTGTACAGCTGACACATATATAATCAAACTGGCCCTTGCTGAGCAAACTTGTCAGCCAGGTCAATAATATTTTTGATGTGAGAACAAGATATTGTGCCGACGCATGGATCGAGAATATTGACGAACCATTTTGATGATCTATATATTGTTGATCCTTCTGAAGAGACAATAGGGCTTAATGGATTTCTTGATTACGGAGTCTTTGTTATTGCATACATGTAGGGCAACGAACGACTCAAAGAAAACAGTTTTTAGTTAATTCATTACTGTCTTTAAGCAACTCATTTTCTAAATAAACCTGCTGTTCACTGTTTCTGTGGGAGCACTTCCAAGACCAACGTACGTACATTCGTGCTCTTAAAGCATTCATGTCATCTAACTAATCAACCTTATTTAAAAGCACTACAGCGCTCGACATGTCAGCTTTGGTGATGTACAGATTCTGTCCATTTCCAGATCAATGACAGCGCTTTTAATACGAGCTGGGCGACTGGGAGGTACAATGTTAGACGTAGCATTGTCGACAATTTCTTTACAAGTATTGATGTCATCTTTGGGTAGATCTCTGCCATTTTCCAGATGTGTCTGTGGTCTATTGATGAAGATGAAAATGTAAATCTTACCAATTTCAATTCGTTTGTAGACTCAATTAAAGGTCACTCTTGAATCTGAGACAGGAAAAACATTGGCGTTCTTAGGCTATTATATTCATCAGGATGAAAATATTTGAAATTTATCATATATCAAACTCACAATTGTCTTCACATATATTTACTACTACTCTGCTTAAAGCAGTAAAGTGAAGCGACCTGTTTTTATAATAGTTTCTTAAGAGCATTTCGAATATGAAGTCCAGAATCCAATAATAACGAACTCTGCAGTATGTATGAAACTGATTATAAATTACGGTATCCCAAACCTTTTCTTGACTCAGCTTGTAAACATGTGAAAATTTTTTTTTTCTTTTACCTATATAGAAAAAAAATGAACCATTTATGAAGGAAAACCCGTAAGTATTACCGTATTGTCAGAACCTGCTTAATGTTCGTTTTTCTTTTTTTTAACTTTAATTATCAGTGTAGTCTTCAACAATAATGATAATGTCTGGGAAAAGTCTTATCAGAAACTCTGTAACTACTGAGAAGGGTTGTGTGTACAACATCCCCTGTAAAGGGTGTATCAGCTTTACACAGGTTAAAGTGGTATTATTGAACAACATAAGAAATAGTGTTCGGTATGGTCAAGACTCTAATGCAATATTTGTTTACCGTAGAGAATTTTGTCATCAAACTAATTTGAGCAATATTAAGCTTATCGCATATAATAACTAATTAATAGAAGTATTGTTGAGTCGTCTCCCATTAAACATATTGATGTGAGTCAAAATGTTGGTTTACACATATTACAGAACTTTATATGCGGAAAACATTGTAATTATGTTTCCCAGAACATAGGTTAACCTGAGTTTGTAACTTAAGAGAGGTTAGGTCGTCGAGGATGACCTGTGCCCTAATCCCTTCATCTGTTTCATGATTCATTCCCCGGCCTCGCCCAGTGGTGGCTGGTATATCATACTTTGGTTCTCTCTATCTGTACTCAGTCCTTACCATGTAATTATAAGAAAGTGCTTGACAATGCGTAATATCCGTTTCCTTATAGCTTTACCAGTATCTTGTGTACACTCGCTACTTATGTACTTATATATATATATATATATATATATATATATATATATATATATATATATATATATATATATATATATATATATATATGATGACCCCTTCCTAAATGAGCACTGGTGATACACTAAGACCTCATTTCCAGGGTCTCCTGCAGTCCAAGTCTGCGCCATACTCAGTGGCAAGGAGAGATGGACTCCTTATACTCACGGTATAACCTCATGCAGGCAGAGTCCGGTAACACACACACACACACACACACACACACATATATATATTTTGGGAAAGTTTACACTGGCATCATGTGTTAGTGACCATCCAGCAATATGTGGTGAAAACAAAAGCCTTTTGATAATGTTTACCGTTTCCATCAAACCCAAATATCACATCATCATCATCACTGCAGACCCTCTCTATTTGTGGAAAGTAATAATATCTGCCGAAATAAAAACACTCCAAATTAGTATTGCGAATAAATCTCATGCATAGACGATTTATCATTTACATAAACTTTTATATATATATATATATATATATATATATATATATATATATATATATATATATATATATATATATATATATATATATATATACTGTACTTCATTTTTTCCTATTTGCCACTGGAATGAATGTGTAACATCGCTCTTGATCTTACTGGGTCTTGGAAACGTCTATGAAAGCTTAATTCATTCCTACAGTGTGTCTGTCCCTATTTACCTGTTGTTTTGTCCTGTGCTCAGCTGACTTCGAGTTAACCACGCAAAAAAAAAAAAAATTAATACAATAATATGCAGAATGAAACAGAATAATGCAATTAATGTTGTTAATCATGACTTCTACTGTATTCTGAAAGATGACTTGTTCTGTTATCATAATTTCCCAATATGACTTCACCATCCACGATGAGGGAAATTTGCTGGGAAATTCTTTTCCATGTTACCAAAAGTGCCGTAGATTCTTAATTCAATGGAGTTTTGGATGGTATATTTTTTGCCTGTATATTGAATCGAGAAGATCCTGCCTTTTATCCAGTACTGTATCATACAGGCTCTGTATAACTCTGCTATGTTTGTCTTACATATTATACGTTATACATTAATACAATATGTCGTATTTTAGTCTCCTGTTTATGACATTCTAGTCGACTGCATGTGGAAATTAAAATTTCGACTGTATTTTGTTGATAAACTGTTAGCATACATTATAAATATATATAAATATACATATATATTTTTACGTTGACCTTTATACTGACATGTATGATTATTTCGATTGTCAGAATTATCAAATGTATTTTATAAGATAAAGAAAAAAACAATATTACCAAAGAAAATGCCTGCATTTTGTATTCCCATGTTACAGTAACGAAAAGAATGAGAAATGGTCTGGTCTGTACGAAACTTTCCTGGAAGGCGGTCACCCTGTCCATGTTGTGATA
Source organism: Panulirus ornatus (assembly GCF_036320965.1). Lineage (NCBI taxonomy): Eukaryota > Metazoa > Arthropoda > Malacostraca > Decapoda > Palinuridae > Panulirus > Panulirus ornatus. The sequence continues at coordinate 48,417,640 of NC_092225.1, read as the reverse complement.
TGCTCACCCCAGTCTTGTCCGTCTACTGTCAATAAAGATCGTTCATGTATTCGTCGTATCGCTCAACCTGTTACAGTGCTGGGTTAAGATGGTCATACGATGTGGAGAAGGTAAGGTCTTACGCTAAGGGGAAAGGGAAGGTCTTATGAGGAAGGGAAGGTCTTATGGTATAAGGAAGGGAAGGTCTTATGGTATGAGGAAGGGAAGGCCTTATGGCATGGAAAGATAAGATTCTGTGCTATAAAGAAGGGAAAGTATCTTGCTGTGAACGAAGCTTTGATTCAATAAAGCATCTAAGAAATAGGCTGAAAATGACTGAGGCTGAAAATGAAACTAAATTTTGATAAAACGATTGATCACAAGGGCGAATTCGTTTTTAAGCTTTAACGTCTTGAGCACGATATACATACATACATACATATATCCCCTGATGATTTGATTATTACACGAAAGTGCCCTTGGGAACTTATCGTGTTTCATCTTCCCCGTGGACTCATAGGAATACACACACACACACACACACACACACACACATGTATGCATACATATATATATATATATATATATATATATATATATATATATATATATATATATATATATATATATATATATATATCACTTTCCCCGTGGACTCATAGGAATGTACTTGATCACGCGCAAAATTGTGATCCTTTCCAATATATATATATATATATATATATATATATATATATATATATATATATATATATATATATATATATATGAAATTGCCAATACATCTACCTCTTCCGCACATCCTCACCTAGAGCTCATGCCTCATATCCATATACCGTTGTGGGAACTAACATTCCTTCAAACATACCTATTTTTGCCCTCCCAGATAATGACCTCACTTTCCGCACATTGTTCAGTGCTCCCAGAACCTTCATCCGCTCACCTACCCTGTGACTCACTTCTGCTTCCAGATATCTAAAATACTTCATGTCCTCCAATCTCTTTCTATACGCTTTTTCTGTAGTTTATTTGATTCGCACATCACATGTATAAGAATACGATAAGAATTAGTGTAAGCAACACCAAACAAATGTTCTAAAGCTTCAGGTAAAACTTTCTGATAAATATCAATTTAAGATTTTTTGCTCTCCAGTTTATCAAAATTATGTCACCTTATAATCACAGTCTTCGGAGACCTACATCAGATGGAACTAATATCTCTTCTATATCTATAGTGAATGATATGTGTGTGTGTGTGTGTGTGTGTGTGTGTGTGTGTTTCAAATCATTCCGCCTGCAGGTCCTTAACAAGAATCCTTGGCGGAAAAGGTTTATCCAAAGACAGACCCAACGGTCATATGAAGAACTTAAGATCGTTCTACCAACCCTCAATACATAATGGCCTATGATCAAAGGCCAGTATGTGAGCTCACATTGATATGACACGTAACACAAGAAATAAAGCAGCATCAGTTTCGTAATACAGACCTTTGTGTGATCATTCTCACAGCTGCTTGGAAACCAGAAGTTGTTGTTCTGACCCCTCATACTATCCCGTCCCAAAAGCTTAAAACTGTGACGGGTGATCTGAAGTGTACCTGATGTGGAAGATAATGAAAAAAAAGAGAAAGAAGAAATACTAGAGTTGGGACGGCACGTTATGTGGATTGTAGTGCTACTTATAAATCATTCCTTTCCTACTTCAATCATGTTCTTTGTGTCCATGTGCCCAGAAAACATTGTAAACAAACCAGGGAGTGAAAAAAAGGAGAGAAGTCCGGAGCGCAGTAGTGTCTTAAGGACATTGATTGACTCGAGAGTGACGCCCTTGATCACGTCTGGCAGTCTTGCAGATCTAACATGGTGCCAGCCCACAAGAGTGGAGCCTAATGGCCCTCTGCACAATGGCAAAGAAAGGGGAACAGCGAAGCCGAACGCCAATCAGACTTAGCGCAATCAGACTTAGCGTTTCTGCTCGCTACTCACTGTCTGCCTGAGACATAGTTCTCTTTTTATCTTCTTATTCGTCTCTCCTTTTGTTTCTCGTTTTACTTATTCTAGCATTATTCATTCTGTTTGTGATACTCTTCCCCAATAATTCCATTTGTGACGGCAGACGGAACTCGTAAGTAGGCAAACAGAACCACCATAATCCCACTCTTATTTCCTCTTTCGTTTAGTACAGTTATCTAACTCCTAAGTGTCTCTAAATTTAGTCTTTTCAGGTCGTACCGATCTTACCCTACTATCATTTCATGAGTAGATCTCTCTCTCTCTCTCTCTCTCTCTCTCTCTCTCTCTCTCTCTCTCTCTCTCTCTCTCTCTCTCTCTCTCACTCTCTCTCTTTCTCTCACCTGTGTAAGCAAAAAGTTCCAATAAATGAAAACCCGCAGAGACCATAGAGATCCGATAACAGAGACAAAGTATGGACAACAAAGAATCTTATGATACACTTCAATAATCTTTTGTCTCACTCAAGCTGTGAGTAACTTGTGCTCGGTGAAAGTCACACATACAGAGCATACAGAGGTTTATCTAATGCATAAGCCTAAACTTATCTGAGCCCAATTAGTCAGGAATTCAGTTAACTAAAAGGCAGACACAGAAAATCAATATATATATATATATATATATATATATATATATATATATATATATATATATATATATATATATATATTTTTTTTTTTTTTTGATCACCGTTTTCTGAGTTAGCGAAGTAGCGTCAAGAACAGACGAAGAAAGGTCACCTCCTCTCACATCCATCTTCCAGCTGCGATGTATATATTGCACCGAAAGCACAGCTCACTATCTACAACCAGGGCCCACAGACATCTCCATGCCCTGGTTCAGTTCTGTGATAGCACGTCGACCCTAGTATACCACATCGTTCCAATTCAATCTATCCCGTGCAGGCCTCTCATCCTCCTGCATGTTCAGGCTCTAATCACTCAAAATCTTTTTCACTCCATCTTTTCATCTCCAATCTGACCTCCAAGTTCTCCTTGCTCCCTCCACTTCTGATACATATATCCGCTTTGTCAAGGCTTTCCTCACTCATTCTCTCCATATGTCCAAACTATTTCAGTACACCTCTTTGCTCTTTCCATTACACTCTATGTATTAACATGCATCTGTCTTACCCTTTCATTACTTACTCGATCAAACCACCTCACACCATACATTTCCCTCAAATATTTCACTTCCAACACATTCACGCTCCTCCGCACAGCCTTATCTATAGCCCATGCCTGACTGGCTGATCAGAATCTTCAGTGAATGTATGGCTTGAGGTGAGGTGCTGGAGAACTCGAGGAACGGCTGTATAGGGATATTGTATGAATACAAGGGGGATAAAAGTGAATGTTCGAACTACAAAGGTATGAGTCTGTTGAGTTTACCTGATACATTTTTAGGGAAAATGGGGACTTGGAGGATGGTGGCATGCACTGAGCATCAGACTTGGGGGAAACAATATGCTTTAGGATCGGTAAATAATGTGAATCATGTGTTTACTTAGAAGAATCTGTGTCGGAATAATTTAAAGAAAAATAAGGATTTGCATGTTGGATTGATGAATCTGGAGAGACCGTATTATAAGGTTTTGACAAGATTGTTTGTTGAAGGTGTTATGAATGTATGGCGCGTGAGAATAACCACAACACTAGAAGCAACGGGGAGTTATTACTAAGAGAGAAAAGCCTGAGGACGAGTAAGAGCTAAGAAGGGCCAGTGATTCTAGGTGAAGGTGGATCTGCGCTGAGGAAGCTTCAGGTGAGGGTAGAAAGTGAATGCCGGGTAAAAGTAGAGAAAGTGAGGTGGTGAGAGAAGGGAAGACGGTGATGAAGGGGACTGTGAGGTGGTGAAAGAAGGGAAGACGGTGATGAAGGGGACGGTGAGGTGGTGAAAGAAGGGAAGACGGTGATGAAGGGGACTGTGAGGTGGTGAGAGAAGGGAAGACGGTGATGAAGGGGTCTGTGAGGTGGTGAGAGGTAGTCAGAAAAGGATGATGGTGGGAAGTGTGTTGAACAGAGTAAAGACGGAGACAAAAGATGACCATAATGTGATATTAGGGAATGTGCTGGGGTAAACATGGTGGGGGAGACAAAGAGGAATGTGAGGTGATGAGGTGATTGAGAAGTGGGAGAGAGTGAGGATGGTGAGAGCATTATCAAGAGTGTGATTGAAGCGTTGAGGGAAGAGAGTTTGAGGCAGTAGACGAGAGAAATTCCTATTGCATATTCAGGAGGCTTCAGACACGTCAACACATCTACCACTCCATACGGTAAACACTATTATAGTTTATTTACACTCTTGCTGAGTTGTAAACACTTATATATATCGACGCAAGTCTTGTACACTTTCTTATTGACACTTTTGCCTAAGAAGTAGTTGACATTATGTTTTCTCGATTTTGGTGATCTTCCTCTACCGTAGGATGACCTGCTTGTCGGTGGCGTAGTGGCCGAAGTCGCTACCCCAACACGAGCAGAAGGTACAGAGTTCACCCAGCTGTTCATCCTTGCTTTGGTTCTTACATAATTGAGCACAGCCTTTGGCTCAGTTAAATCATCACAGCTGTAACAGGCCTAGGCAGACGACCGCATGTAAAATCGGCTTTAGATTCCGCAGGTGTGTTAAAAGATAGAAGGGTGTAGGGGTACGTAAATGAGCGAGACTATGATTGTGAGGACAAGAGTTAACCTAAAGATGAGAATACAATGTAAGGAAAAAAAAAAAATACCACGTCCACTCCAGTAGATTAGTTTCAATGAAACAGATAGTAAGACCAGACCTGGAGGATGTAAGATGGCTCGGGTACCATTTCAATATTCCTTAGTTGACCTTGATACAACTCAATCGTCTATCCTGCAACCCTGATAACTCACGGCAGTTTACAGTTCGCCATGATACAGGTGACTCTCCCACATGACGTCAGCATGGTGAGTGAGCGGTGATGGGGTCAAGTTGTGTGGCAGATTAAGGGGACGTGTCAAGTGGTGGTGGGTATTTGAGAGTGAGGGAGTCGAATCCACTGTAAGTGGTGATGGCTTGGTAAGACAGGTGGTTATGTGATGAGATGGGTTGCATGATGTGTGGTGAGGTTGCGAGACAGGCGGTCATGTGATGAGATGGGTCGCTCGATGTGTGGTGAGGGTGTCGATCTAGGGCGCAAAGTGGGGTAATTTGGGGGAGGATGAGTGGTGTCAAGGATGTGACGATGGGTGCTCGGACGGGCTCGGAGGATGTGGTTAAGGTGATTGTTTACATCACTGAGGAAACAAAAGACAGACCATTAGCGAAAGTCATTTTGGGGCACCAGATCATGAGCCTCGAATTACCTTACCCATTAGTGATGATTTTCACTCAGTAGTATGTAAGGAAAAATAAACTATACCGTGGACTCATTCGGATACTCACAATAGTTACAACATGACTAAATATTCGCAGAGCGCTTATCAAAGAATTAAGCTTCATCTATTATTCATGACATGTAAATTCTCATAATTGACTTCAGCTACAGACGAACCAGATGCCGTCCACTACAAATATGAATGACATTTAAGAAGTCTGCGTCTTTCTTTCTGCTTCCCGCAAGACCACTAAATGATGACACATTCCAGCAACTAACTACAAGAAAGTTTATACGTGAAACTTTTTCCATTTCAATGAATCGCTAGCTATCAACAGCTGGGACGAATATCATTGACATGACGCATAATCCTGTGCATCGCCGAGGATAAATCAGCGGGAGCAAACCACAGTTTCCAAAAATTAACGTTCAATACAGCCGAACATGCTACTGTGTCCGAGTAAGCGAACAGGTAGTTTCATCCCTTGAGCACGACGGCACGACCCTTGAGCACAAGTGTGTGACCCTTGACCAATGCGATACGACCCTTGGGCACAACAATACGACCCTTGAGAACGACAATACGACCCTAAAGCACGACAGTACGACACGAGCACGACGGTAAGGCCTTTCATATGACCCTTGTACGCAGGGTCATAATCACGATATCATATACAAGAGCCGTGCAGACGTGCTCAAGGGCCGTGCGGTCGTGCTGAAGGATAGGGATGACTAGCTCTGACTTCTCTTGCGGAGGTCAGAGGCCACAGTGGCAGAACCCATACTGCAGTGGCTACCATATATTTAGGGTTATCAACCGTGTATGCAAATAACTACCTTCCGTTTTGGGAAAAATAAGTATCAGCTTTGGGTACCTGGTTAATATATCACCCAGGACCCCTTTCAGAAAGGTTATTAGTATTTTACCCAGGAATCCCTTTTCCATGGGTTCTTACAGCTCCAAGGCTGCATTACACCCAATAGCAGGGACAGGATGGACTCCTTTTCTTTCCCTAACCTTCTATTCCTCATCACACTGCCAAGAACCCCTCAGTAAAGTTCTTCCATGTTCTTCAACACGTAAACAGACCTGGCCCACCAGTCGTCAGTCAAAAAAGATATTCATGGCTTCATCTCGAACCACCTGGACCTGACCGCTCTATTTCTGCTGACACCTGTGTGGCCACCGCACAGCATCACTCCTATGGCATGCTGTCAGAAAGGAATTTGATATTCAACGCACATTCAGAGATTTACAACATGGGGTCTGCTGCTCGGGGGTCTTACCCATTACAGGTAAATGGATTTTGTTAGGAAAAGAAGTCTAATCACCAACCCTTACCAGGTACGATTATATGATCCATACGATTTGGACTGCTCGAATCTGACGTCTGCTTTGTTCACAGGGCGTCATAATTGTCACACTCTCCACACTGTCAACAGATGCTTGGAGAGGAGTGAGCGGAGTGGATGGCAGGTGAGTATCCAAGAGTGCACGGTGCATCGCCCGGCAAGAGGACCCAGGAATACCCTGCTGCAGACGTCGCCTTCTCATCGCCGGAAGGAGAGGGTAAGTTTCCCGGCAAGACGATCCACGGTACACCGGTGGAGGCGCCGACACATGGACACCTCTCCCTCAACTCCCCAGGTTAACGTTCTGAGATAAGCAAGATTACCTCTGCTATTTCTTCATACATTGTGAACCAGGTTGTCCAACCATATTGTAATCATGAAAGTCTTGACTACTCCGTCGTTATGTCTAAGACGATGTTAATCCAGACGCATTTGTGAGGAAGAATGAGTGTAGTTTGTGTGTTATGAGCATCACCAGCAGGCGACGCAATACCTCACTCGGCGGACAAGGACTCAAGATGTAAACATTCCATACGACGATATGTCGCTAGGAGAGACAATACGTCGCCCGAGCACCACGGTGAAAATGCCACGTCAAAAACATTTCGGATAGCGATGGTTAAATCTTTTTTTCCCCCCCCTCCCTCACCGGCGCGTCGGCAAGTAAACGAACTGAATATAATACATAAAAAAAAAGTTGAAACAAAAAATTCCTCGTCGCACCGTCAGGTGGCCCAACTCTGATCGACCCTTCTTCCGTACTGACCACCGATCACATGTCATATAATATCTTTTTTTCTACCCTCATTCTTCACGATATTGAATGCCTCACTCTTGATAACATATCAGATATGTATTTCTAATATGCTTCTAAGCAAACGAAAAAAAGACCTTATCTGAACTGCACATATTCTATAGAATTTACTTAGGGATATAGGAAAGGTGATTCACCACAGTGCACGTCTATAAACTGTAGGAAGGGTGACCTTGTCTCCTCCTAAGACATCACGAGAGTCCTCAAACAATGGGGTCCGAGTTCCAGCCAGACTCGGCTCGCCTGCGAAGAATTCTGGAACGGTGTCCGCTGAGCAACCCAAACAAGAGATGATTACATAATGGACGACCACAGGAGAGAGGAAAGGGTACCTGTAATGACAGCTTAAGCTCGTCAGGTACCACAGATAGCGTGGGGGTGTGGAGGGTTGGGGGCATTATCTCAAGTGTGTCATTTACCGCTGCAAAACACCACTCCCGGGGACTATTTCAAATACATATCTCTTTCCACAATCACTCAATTTCCTCGGAAGTCTTAACTCTCGGTGCACGGAGGTACGAGCCCTGAGCACGACGGTACGATTCTAGCCCTGAGAACGATGGTACGATCCTAGAGCACGACGACGGTACGATCCTAGAGCACGATCGTACGATCCTAAAGCACGACGACGGTACGATCCTTGAGTACGAAGGTACGATCCTTGAGCACGATGGTATGATACTTGAGCACGATGTTACGATCCTTGAGCACGATGGTATGATCCTTGTGCACGACGTTACGATCCTGGAGCACAACGACGGTGCGATCCTGGAGCACGATGGTACGATCCCTTGTGTATTATGATGCCACCTTTGACCTTATCCCTCGGTGTCATGTCAGGGACCGTGCTATCACACTCAAGGGGCGTACTTTCGTGCTCAATGGTCGTACCGTCGTACTCAAGGGTGTGCCGTCGTGCTTAAGGCTTTCATGACAGGCAGAACCCGATACCCTGATACCAGACGGAACCCGATACCCTGATACCAGACGGAACCCGATACCCTGATACCAGACAAAACCCGATTTCCTGAGTCTTTTAGGCCTTTAATTACTCTGACGGCGAAAGATGAGGATGACCAGACAATATTTTACATGACTAAACTAACCAAAAATCTAATGAAGGCGACTAAAAGGGGTGGGGGAGGGGGGCTGGAAATCCTGCCCTTCTGTTTCACTTTTCTAAAAGAAGGAAAAGAGCAGGGGGTAAAGTGAAGATATTTCTCTCTGAGCTCTGTCATCTGTTCTTGACGCTACCGCAGAAAATGGCGTATATATATATATATATATATATATATATATATATATATATATATATATATATATATATATATATAGGCAGAGGTCTCATGGGTGTAAGAAAGACAGGAGAAGGGGAAGAAATGGAAATCGCGGTTGAGAATGGGAGGGAAGGAGAAAAGAATGAAAAAGGTAAGAAGCGGAGACATAGGGAATAAAAGAGAGAAACTATGAGAGAGAATGAGTGTAGTGCCGTATTGCTTTTGACTCAAGTGTTACATGTGTTGCAAATAATATCTCCTCTAATCATATTTCATATGCATTCAAATATGAAAAGATAACCATATATTTGAATAACTGAAGCATCATATCATATGTATTTGCATTTGCATACATCGTATCATTTTCCACATGCAAATGTCCCAGTAACCCACGAAAACTAATTCGTAACCACACACACACAAACGCACACACACACACACAGCGTTACTGACCACGAATCATCACGGGCCATTTCGGGGTTGGACTTGCATACGTTCGAAACCTGGGCGTGGCGTCAGTCGGCTTATACCCAACTCAGATGTTCATCTTCCCTTGGGGGCTGGTCGATAAATGGGCACCTGGCTTTGGCTCGGATGTGCGCGTGCATCCATACGTAGGAGTAACGACATGGTACATACATACACACAAAGTTAAGAGACGCGGCAACACGAAGGTGAAACTCTCTTCCCGTTAACACACAAATGGTAGCCACATACAGGAATGTGAGTGTAAAAGGGACTTGGGAGTCAGCGTCCCATCTTAGGGTAAAAATAAATGCCACAAACAGTCTATTGGCAATTATTAAGATTTCAGTCAATAGATAAGATAATATTCATCAAGCTATTCACATCCTACATTAGGGTAACACTAGATTATGCTAATGAAGTTCGGTCACCGTGCTCACAAAAGCGCAACGAACTGAGAGAGAAGGTCCAGAGGAAGGCAACATAGATGGCATCAAAAATGAAGTGTTGAGTTACAGAAAAACGCTCAAGGATCTAAATGTGTCCATGGAAGAGAAAAGAGTAAAGGGAGACCTAGTCACAACCAGGGGCCCATTTATCGACCAGTTTCTTGGTATAAATGTTTTGGGGTGCCGAACTGACCTAACACATATCGAGTCTGCTTCTGAACCGTAAACCAGTTTGATTACGTTAACAGTGAACAGTTCTTCAAATGTAAAGATAGACTAACCAGTGGACATAACATGAGATTAAGCAAGAAACTTGTCAGGAAAGATGTAAAGAAGTACTTTCAGTGTTCGAGTTCTGAATGAATGAAACTATGAATGTGGACCACAGTGAAGTTTAAAAAGATAAGTGACAGTAGAGAAAATTCAAGAGATGGGGGCCTCACGAATGTAAAACGCCCTCATACACTTCATGCAGGTAATCAATCACACACACACACACACACACACACACACACACACACACATATACGCGTGCGCGCACACATTTTGAAAAGACTTATGGAATGCCACTGGCCACACCATGGGAGAGGCTCGATCCAGTGACTAGAGGTACCCCCAGAGGTACCCATCCCGTCTTTCTTCAGTCCCAGGGATAGATGGGCTGGCGGGGCTTACGGGTGGCTACGGTTTAGATTAATGGGTGATTGTGTGATTGCTAGTTTTGTGGGACGATGGCGTGCATGGACAGATCTCTGAATATATGGTGAATGATGGGTAAGCAGGTGGATGGATGGATAATTCAACAGGGAATGAATGATTGGATTGAGGGCATGGAAAATGGTGGAATGGATGGGATGTTGAATGGATTACAAATGGATAGTTGATTGGCTAGGGACATTTGGGTGGGTGTACGACTGAGAGGATGGGTCATGGTTACATGAACATATGATGAATGGATGAACCCTTGAGTATGTGAAAGACAGAATGTATGGATAGTTGCACTTATGGATTATTGAAGGAATGTGGAGTGAATGTAGTGAATGGAAGAATGACTGGACTGAGGAATGAATATGTCTAGGTATAGAAATCTCCACACGAGGGAGGGGCATACAAGATGGGAGTGGACATGACTAGGAACTGAAGTGAGCTATAGAGTGGGTGTGGAGAAGATCTTGGGTGCACTTGGGAATGTGTGGAATGAGACTGAAGTGAAGCTGGATTCAGATGACTAAGCTCTGGAGAGAGATAGGTTACTGAAACATAGTGATGTACGCTAGAACAGAAAATGCTGGAAAAGTTACACAGTACGAGAACTCACTTCACGTTGGGATGAATAAAAGATTTTTGCTTTTTGCCTTGTATCCACAGACGAATCTGAGAATGTCAGGGGAAAAGGTGGGTGAAACAATCTGACCATGAAATGAAAAGGAATAGGGAAAATATGTTTTTATTACGTGCGGTTCAGGTCTCTCTCTCTCTCTCTCTCTCTCTCTCTCTCTCTCTCTCTCTCTCTCTCTCTCTCTCTCTCTCTCTCTCTGTATTCACGGCTGTTTCTGTATATCTCGCTGTTTTCAAGTCTATTTCTCTCTTTGTTCGTATCCATATACATCTGTCTTTCTATCTATCTGCCTGTCTCTCTCTCACTTTGTGTCTATGCATGTCCGTTCCCCTATCTCTTTGTCTGTCATCGTATCTGCTCCTTTTTATTTTTTACCTCTCATTAAGATACATAAGCTAACCGCCGATCAGCTCCTCCCCGGAAGGATGAAAAATGGACCAAAACTCAAAAACTCAGCAGCTGGAAAAACTCTCACCACGTACACTGCCAACATGAGAAAACTTCGTAGATTACATCCACGAAAACATCCTCTCAGGCCTCCCACCTGACTCTGCTCTGTGGCTCTCCCTCCTAACTCTCCGTTAAACTCATCTTTCTTTCTGACAAGTGAAAACTCTCCATATGACTATTCGCCGTAACTTAACAAGTAACTCCCCTTTCTAACACTTCTCCTGTCTCTCTCTGACATCCCGTATGAACTTACTCTCGTCTGATTCTCCATATACTTCCTCTTCCTGACTTTGCATATGACTCTTCAAATTAACCTACTTCCTACTCCCCTTTCTAACTCTCCTTACAACTGGTGTCATCCTGACTACCCCGTGTGACCTTCTCCTCCCTCTTTCATAAGACTCTCCATATAGTTCCTTTTCCTGACTCTCCATATATTCACACGACTCTCCGTGCGCAGAGGTAGGAGGGCGTCGGGTCTGTCCACAGGAGGGCGGAGTCGAATGTCCCGGCTCTTGATACGCTTCTGTATAATCCCATTAGTGATGCGCCCAGGAGCAGGGGGGAAGAGAGGCCTCGACGGAGGGTGAGGAGGGAGGTGAAAAAGAGCAGCGACGGAGGGAGTTGAGGGACGGATGGTGGAGGAGGGAGAGAGAGAGAGAGAGAGGACTGACAGTGTAAGAGGCGGTACCCGTAGATCAAGTAGGTCGGCACATTCCGTCCTTTTTCAACCCCTGGGTCAGTTAATCCCCTTTAAAAACAGCCTCACGAGGTGCGAGGCATGTTAACGCCTCCCACCACCCACCCACTCCTCCCTCCCTCCATCATGGACGGCATGAAGCAATGTTGTCTTGTGGAACGAGTTCTAAGTTTTTAATCATTTTCATTCCCGCGAGTCTAATCCATTCTCCACAGAGCGGCACTGGCGTCCGGGCCCAGGGTGTGGCGAATCCCAGAGAGGCAGGTCGCTGGCGGGCGGTACGCTGCTCAGTAAATGTGAGGCCAACAGTGGACTACACTCAATGGTTCATCTGATGCATCAAGCGGGATGCGCAACTGCCTTCTCTCGATTCAACAGGCTGTTCTTTCCAGCACATGGGACTGAGACGCTGTCTGTTGTGTTGAACGGTGTTTGAAATGCTATTTACATTAGGGAGGAGTGGACACTACCATATATGTTGTTTACAGTGTGTAGGATGCATGCATCACACAGGATTGGTATGTTACTAGAGTTCGGCCGATGGTATAAAGGATGGGACATAGTTTGTAGTACAGAGGATGGGACTCATCTTTATGGCGAATAGGATAGAACACTACTTGTAGACTGTAGGATGGAAGAGATGTTACCTGTAGTATGTAGGATGGGACGTTACTTGTAGCATGTAGATACTACCTGTAATATGAAAATACAGAACTATCTGCAGTATGTAGGATGGGACATACTTGTAGTATGTAGGATGAGACGCTGCCTGAAGTAAGTAGATGTGGAGGCATTGTGAATCGAACACCCGTTTTGGATCCCTCACAATACCACCTAAAAATCCCAACACAAAATCCCTTTCGTTATCAGTAACTGATGCCTTTATGGCAGAGAGGGAAGAACATCAAATAAGCAACAAAAACCCCACTGTTAATCTTATCTTGAATTTCACAATATTTCATAATTCTTAATTCATAACAGGAGCTAACTGTTATTAAGTCACAACCCCTTACCATTCTTCAAACATTCAGTGTGCAATGTACAGAGATTACATCAATCTGTTTGAGATAAAAAGGATGCGACAGTGAATGACTTATTCACTAGGTCTTCATCTGTGATAGACAGAACACATAAATACCGTTCACATATACTGCTCTATCAGTTTATCATACTCGTCAAGCTGGACTCAACACAGCAACCTGCAAAACACAAAGTCGGGGCCATAATGCACTGACTACGCTTCAACTCGACACAACAATGAACACAGACAGACATTAACCGTGATATGAACATGATGACTCAACTCAGTACAGCAATACGCCTCATGTACACTGCTGATATTGCAAGCATAACATAACCTTAGGTTATGATAATTGGAAATACTGTTTTAAAGGAATTAATGATACTATATGATCAATAAACAGACAAAACGATAAGCTCAAAACATAGTCCAAATTTCAACTTGTCTAAAATGTTAAACTCCGCGAGATGGATCTGCGAAACATGCATAGCCCTTTAATACGAATTATAGACATGCTTTCTATGTAAATAGAAACATATATATATACATATATACATCGCTCGTCATTGTGTCATTGTTCTCCTTACCTACCACCAGAGGCAATTCTTTTTTAGAATTTCTGAACGATGTATTGTCTGTGCTAAAAGTAAGACACCTGCAGTCACATTTTGAGTTGTAATCACGCTGAACAAGGAAGCATTTAGCCATAATTCCTTCTATATACCAGACGACTTGTAAGCTGCGACAAACCCATGGAGAAACAAATAACGAAGTTCAGTGGAAAAGAGAATCAAAATACCTTAACATATCTAAATCTTAAGTTTTAAGAGGCAGCCGTAAAATAACTTTGGCTTCTGATCAAATATAATGCTTGGGGCAACTGAAATAACTTCAGCATGTGGTCAAACTTAGTTACTTGGGCAGTTGTACAATAACTTTGGCTTCTGATCAAATATAATTCTTGGGGCAGGTGAAATAACTTCAGCATGTGGTCAAACTTAGTTACTTGGGCAGCTGTACAATAATCTTGGCTTCTGGTCAAACTTAGTTACTAGGGCAGCTTTATGTAATAGAACTGTGGTCAAACGTAAGGCAAGACGGAACACAGAGTTACCAGTCATACTCCTACTGAAATCCAATCCAATACGTAATCACTTTAAAAGAAATTGATTTATGGATATTTTCAACATGTGTCATCGTAATGACTGCATTGAACGTTAGGTGACGACGTGTCGACTTTGGCTGGACGATTTCATACAAATGTCTTACGAATACGAAAGTATGAACAACAGCATTGCAAAGACGGGCGTAGTCTGTCCATAGCCTACACATTAGTGTTTATTTCCATTGTTGAACCCACTGAGAACCACAAAAGTCTTGTCAAAACCATAAGTATAAAGCTATTGTTATCATTATTACAATTATCATTATCATTGTTATGACTATTATCATCATTATCATTTTTATGACTATCATTATTATTGTTATTATTATTATTATTATTATTATTATTATTATTATTATCATTATTATCATTAAGCAACCTAAAGTAAAAACATTTTCTATATATATCAATTCATTCTTGTAAGAAATCAAATCGCTGAAAATTTACGTCTGTCCTTAAATATTCTCATCCAGTGCCTTAAGGCTGTCGTCATCGCAGCACAAACTCTTTTGAATTCTGTGAGGTAAACAGCACAGTACTGTAGTGTGTATCTGGCACGAACGCCGCTGGCATAAAGAAAACGTTAACACACGCAACACAGTTCCAGACCTACCAACACAGTTCGAACACGATCCCATAATTCTTGAATTTCATGGGTTATGTTTGTTGTTCTTAGATATTCACTAGGTCTAAGCCTAGCTCGGGGTCCTTATCTTTAAACGGATCAGCACTAACCAACGCCCTTTCCCCAGTCTTATCTAGGGAACTCATGATCCTGCATTGGTCAGGGACAATGAGGATAGGTTCAGAGTTACGATGTATACCAAACGCTTCGGCAAACTGAGGCCATCTGTGTCGATATTTTCACATATGTAAAATCGTATAATGTTTTTTGGCTTTACATCACACGAATTCTTCCGTTTAAGCTAGCGCGTTGCTCCTGAGGAGGTCTGTGATGCATTATTTATCGCATTTTTGCATCAACTATTTACCTAACGACACATCCGATCGCGAATGTGAACGCAAGACCTGACACGAGCACGCACGGTCCAGTCCATACCCAACGAACTCACGAGTATACACCCACACACACACACGATGAAGACTCACGCCCGGCTGCCAACACAGGCAAGACTCCCGCTATCAGTTATCATCATAACTACCTTGCAAATCCCTTTGTTTGGCACTGTAGAACGTTTTTCATACAAGCAGAAAAGCTGAAGTAGGTCTATGCAGTCTGTATTTCGTTCTAATCATTCACATACGCTCGCGAACCAAGAACGTGAGTCAGTTCATAGGAAAAGTAGACTCAGAAGCCTCAAGCTTTAGGTTGTATCTCAAGCCGTTGTCAAGGGTCCCGGACAAAGACTTGAAATACAGTTGAAAGCTTGGAGTTTCTGGGGTCATTTTTCTTAGCGAGTTGACTCACGTAATCTATACGTTTATAATGACCCACACATAAGTTCACATGTCATAATTATAGGTAAATATGTACTAATGACTTCTGGCCAGAGTACAAACATATTACGGTCACCAGACATTATCTCACACGTCATACCTAGGCTGGGTACAGTACAGTCTTCTTAGGTACACGTGACAGAGGACGGTACAAAATACCTAAGAAGATTTCGAAAGAAAGGACAATGACTTATAAACCAGGTGGAAATCTCTCAGGGTAGAGCAATATACCATATTAAGAGGCTATTTATTGTAAGGGCCCGTGCTGTGCCGATAGAGAAAAGATTCTCTTGATTTTAAGGAAAACTAGATCGATTTCAACGTAGATTCTTGGCTGATTTATGAAAGAAAATTACAGGTCTTTACAATGAGGCCACCAAATAAACGCGGGAATAATGTAGAACTTCCGTCGTGTAGTAGTTAGCCTCGCAGGCAATACCTCAGGCAAGGAGCCGCTTGGGTTTGAATTCTTGACGGGACAATCATCAGCTCAGAGCCAACCTAAGTGGTCATCGTCTCGTCCGGGGGAGGGGGCGGGTTTGTCGATCAATGAGTACCTGGTGTACATTGCGGTATATATATGTGTGTGTGTGTGTACGATACCACTCGGCACCCTAAGAATCGAACTCCAGGTCACCGGTGTGTGAGTCAGCGCCTATAAGTAGGTAGCTCACATCATATATAAGTATATCACGTTTGATGACGATGATATATATATATATATATATATATATATATATATATATATATATATATATATATATATATATATATTCTTTTTTTTCCGTATATGCTTGCCATTTACAACATGAGCGAGGTAGCGTCAAGAACAGATGACAGAGCCATACTGGTGATCGGACAAAAGACTGTGAGATTCTAGATGTCTGAAGTTATAGAGTTCAGAAGGGATTCAAAGACTTTCTAAATTATTGATCTTAAAGCAAACGGACGATAGATAGAGGGTTTAGAACGGTCACTCTTCTTCAGGATGGGATGTATGAATGAATGCTTCTAAGATAGAAAAGTTCTGTTATTTTCTTTTGAGTAGAAACGGAACAGACGAGCAAGCACAAGTGCAAGTTCAAAGGCACACTATGAGCATCCGAGGATGGATGCCATCAGGAAGATAACCCTTGTCTACGTCAGGAGAGACAAATGCTTTTCGAACAGTTCGAAAAGAGTTTACTGGAAGAGGCATAGGATTAGTAAGAGGAGCATCGGGAGATGGAGGTGTGTTAGAGTCATCCAAGTTGGAGTTAGAGGAGAAACGGAAAGCAAAGACAGTTGCTTTGTCTACGGAAGAAACAGCTATGGTACCATTAGAACGGAAAAGAGAAGGAAAAGTAGAGGAACAGACGTTGTTAGAGATGCTCTTAGTTAAAGACAAGAAAGATCTATCAGCGGATGACGAGGAGAGGTTGTCGCACTTCCTTTGAATAAAGGAACGCTTTGCCTCACGGATAACGCGCTTGCAATGATTATATGCAGTGATTAATGCATACAATAAAGCAAACAATGTAGCCATTATTCCAGAACAACTTGATCAATAAAGAATAAAAGACATGAACGAATTTAAAGAAGAGCATCTAAACTAATCTTTTCACTCATACATAAGCCTTATGAGGAAAGACTTAAAGAATTAGAGCTTTTTTTTCTAAAAAAAAAAAAAAGTAGAGGAGACTTCACAGAAGTGTTCAAAATACCTAATAATTCCCGTACACGTCATTCAAAAATTTCGTCACCTTTGACAAACACTCAGTGACTAGAAATGATATAAAGGCAAGAAAAAAGAAAAAAAGAAAAAAGATATGGGATAGGACTGTAGCCAAAAGTTTTTCCACAAATAGATTTCTGGAGCGTTGGAGCACACAACATCCCGAAGTGGTAAATACAAAGACTACAAGTATATATATATAGTGTGAAAATACTGAGGGACACAGACATTCAACAGCTTCTTTAATCAAACGTACCCCACAAAACACTCCAACTTTTCACACAAAAATATACACATCAGTACACGATACATTAAAAATCTACACTCATTAAACGTCCAATACACTTCAGTGTACCGCTGGTACACCGTCCAGCGGTACACTGCGTGCTACCATTCTCAAAATTGTGGAAAAGAAAGCTAAACTCAATACAAAATCGACTACATAATATGCGCATACGCGAGTACATGTATAGCTAAAAGGAAGTGTGAATTCATCCTCTGAGGCTTAATACATAATGGTACTGAGATGAGGCGCTCATGAGTCTTCATGGAATAAGTCATGACCAAGGCCTGAGTGACGGACATCCACACTACATAAAAAAAGATGTGTTCTTATATGATAGAAAAAAAATAAATGGGTTAGATTAGCAGTTAGGAACAGAGTGGTGCTTTGTACTGCCGACGTAACTTACAGTTCTATTGAAACGAAGTTCTAATTTGATCAAAATACCCGAATTACGGCACTGGCAACACATTCTGACAACGCACATATATTTCTCCCTCCCTAACTCGGCTCACTAAACGTCTACATTTTTCCAGGGAAGCAGATACTTGCTCATTTGTCCTGACATATTAACCGAGAACGCTCGCCAAATAAGCTGCACACGCCGCGAACACAGACCTTAAAGTACCTCCGACATTTCACTAATAGGATTACCATCCAGGGTTGTTAAGGTCAAGGGAGGTGAAATTAGCTAGGGGGGGACATGAAAGTGCTACACGGCACGACCGAGGATGGCCGGTGCACGTTGCTTATAGTCGTGGAGCTGTCGCCTCTGTGACCTTTGCCTCGGTAGAATCTTCCGTTGTGAATACATTATATCCTCTTAAAACATCCAGGCTCTCGCTGGAGGACGCACAGGTGGCTGTCCTGTGAGCAGTGACTTCAGAATTATTACCAAATGAGAGAATGTTTTGCCAGCCTTCAAGGAAACCTCGCACGTATCATGATTTCTACCCCCTGTTGGCCAACAGCTGTCAAAAGAACAGCTGTTGTATCAGAGATCAGGCAAGGATCTGTGATAATTATTGTGCCTGTGGCCGCTGACACCTACATATGTTAGTTGGGAATTACCTTTTTTTTTTTTTTTCCCACAGGAGAAGCACCGAGCCTGGGTACAGAAGCTTGTATCTAGTTCAGGCTCGACAGGGGGGAAAAAAAAAACTGTCTCCTTTTTTTCACGTGATGTTAGCTGCCTCGTGAGGGAAGGCAGAATGAAAAAAAAAAAGGAAGAAAAAGCTTGGGGAAGAAAATGGTAATGAGGTATAGACATCCACAGTCCAGCAGTGGAAGGGAAAGAAACAGACATCGAAGAGGCCAATTCATGAGTTGCCTAGACTCATATTATGAGGTAGAGGCATCGGAGCGTGCTGCGTTGCTTGGCCAGATTAGAGAGAGAGAGAGAGAGAGAGAGAGAGAGAGAGAGAGAGAGAGAGAGAGAGAGAGAGAGAGAGAGAGAATCACAACGAAGAGAAACAGGTCGAGACTGGAAAATGAGGAAATGGTATGTTGATACGATGAACATCATCATCTGACTGTACTCTGTAGAAACAGGTGAAGGTCAGTGTTCCCCTTCAGATGTGTGATTATTATCCTCAAACGAGGAAGAATGAAAACCTCTGTCCAGAAGCTGCTGTAGTGACTGGAGGGAAAAACACATTGAGGATACGAGTATAAACCTCGATCCACTTCCATTCCTCTTCACCCGTGATATTAAGCAGACTCAACTAGCGAGTTAAAGCAGTGGCAAGTATACTGACAGAATAGGGAGGTTGAACATACAGAATCTTGAGAAGGAATAACACAATGCCCCCTGAATTCCTCGTCGAAAACGTGTACAGCGTTAGTCTTGTGCTTAAGAGGTTGTTGATTTAGAATTCCACGCGAGGGACAGTGTTAAGTGTGCTCTTTAACAAGCTGTTGAAAAAGACTTGTAGACCATCAGAATGAACTCTTGTTAGGTTTATGTTCTGTTGGTCTACGTAACGACAACATAACCTCTCAGGAATATATGTCAGTGACTAACAATCGTGTGGCATTATGGCCTGTCCTATAACAAATGCCGGCAGCTGACCTTCATTCGCGAGAGTGCACCAAAGGGAATGTGTTGCCACCTATCGCCACGTATTGGAACTAGTTCCTTTGCTGTACCGATCACGTTGAACTCTGATCACCTTGGAGACTTACACAATCAGCATTTTCCACTTGGCTCCCATCATGATATCAATTACGTATCAATCAACATGTTACAAAACGTGGTGTTCGCAATGCTTCAGAAGAAATTACAAATCCTTGCATTGGGAAATGTGCATTAAATGTATCCAGTGTCTATGACAAATTTCAATACACAAATTTTCCGGTTGCTATGTTCCAACGCCACCTCAATGCCTTTTGAATATGAGTTTCCCTATGAAGCCTAATGCTTTTCCTAAGACACAGAGATATGCAATTTAGGTCTCAACGTTCACAGCTACAGCAAACTGTCAAAGATAAATGAGGGGTTGTGCAAGTTGCTCTGGTGAGAGCCCCAGTGCCACATTTGGCTCGAGTTTATTTGAGAGTGTTTGGCCAACACCTAGATGCAAGTATTACCACCTAGCGTTCTGATGCAAGTGTTAAGAAAAATCTAGAAGTGAGTGTTGGAGAGAGTCTAGATGTAATTGTTATCCAGCAGGCTTTGAATAAAATCTCGGTGTGGATGTATATATATTTTACTTTTTTCTTTTTTTTTGTCGCTGTCTCCCGCGTTTGCGAGGTAGCGCAAGGAAACAGACGAAAGAAATGGCCCAACCCACCCCCATTCACATGTATATACATACACGTCCACACACGCAAATATACATACCTACACAGCTTTCCATGGTTCACCCCAGACGCTTCACATGGCCTGATTCAATCCACTGACAGCACGTCAACCCCGGTATACCACATCGATCCAATTCACTCTATTCCTTGCCCTCCTTTCACCCTCCTGCATGTTCAGGCCCCGATCACACAGAATCTTTTTCACTCAATCTTTCCACCTCCAATTTGGTCTCCCACTTCTCGCTCCCTCCACCTCCGACACATATATCCTCTTTGGTCAATCTTTCCTCACTCACTCTCTCCATGTGCCCAAACCATTTCAAGACACCCTCTTCTGCTCTCTCAACCACGCTCTTTTTATTTCCACATATGTATATATATATATATATATATATATATATATATATATATATATATATATATATATATTCCTGGGCATAGGGAGAAAGAATACTTCCCACGTATTCCTTGAATGTCGTAGAAGGTATCTGTAAATCCTCCTCCTCTCCTGTTCTACTTTTCCAAAAGAAGGAACAGAAAAGGGGGTCAAGTGAGGATTCTTCCATCCAAGGCCCGATTATCTATTCTTGATGCTACCTCGCTAATACGGGAAATGGCAATTATGTATGAAAAAAGGATATATATATATATATATATATATATTGTGATCCTTTGGCAAAACTAGCATGCAGCTTCAGATATTAGTATTCTGAGCTCACCGCACATTAGATTCGCCACTGTTGTGAGCTCACCAGACAACAGCAGGCAACTCTTCCCCTGGCACCTCACCGCTTGGCAGGTAATATCTATGTTGTGCGCGTATTACACATCAGCCCCAACTCTGTTGTGCGCTTGCGACGCACCAAAGCAAGACATGGCTTGACCTTCCTCATTACATTACGATTGCTGTGTCGTCATGCAGAAAAACCTTGGAAATACGTCAAAATTACAAAGGTCCTTGTCCCAAGCCTCCATGACAAGATTCGCAAAGTTGTATCCAAACCCTAAATGGGTCTGGAAATGTGTCCTTGTGCTGCCAGCCAGTGATGGATGGAGGTTCGTCATGCGCCTGGGATTAAGCCTGAGTCGAGATCCACCTCACGTACAGCAAGCAAGCAGTCTTGCCTCAACTTGGCCTCTCGCTAATGCCACATGGACAGATGAAGAACAGCTCTGAATAATTTCACTTAATGAGCGTTCATAGACACAAGCTATTAAGGGAGTAATGATATTCTTAATGAATAATCTTATGAAGTAAACAATGTCTGTCTGTCTGTCTGTCTGTCTGTCTCTCTATCTCTCTCTCTCTCTCTCTCTCTCTCTCTCTCTCTCTCTCTCTCTCTCTCTCTCTCTCTTTCGATATACTCAGTCCATAAAGTAAGCTAATCTTTATAATCAAAGATGTAAGCTTGCATTTACATTTGGCACTCATTGTTTTTTGTTTTTTCCCATTACCTTTAATACAGTATACGAACTGCCACACATTTGGTATCTTTCATAATGATAATTTTTTGGCTCTGTTACATACGATATCACATCTTTTTCCTACAAGCGTTTCCGAATCTTTTTTTTTTCCCGTTTTTATACACAGTAAACATTCACGCATCATAGACTGGCAGTGAAAAATAGATGGATATAAAGTCTCAGTCAGAAAAGACCTCTGCAAGATGTCAAAAGTTCAACCCAGACCACGGGGTCAGCAACATTGGTCCTTTCATAACTTAATACAAATGTAATAAATGATTACATCTGATGAGTCAGCTATCTGAGGTCACTGGTCGCGTGTATAAGATGAGGAAATTCTGTCTTCAATGATAATTCATCGATTATTTATTCACGTAACGTTTACGTTTCCAACTTTTTTGGGTCTTAAAATAGCGCAGTTCCTTTAAGCCAGAGACTATTTCATCAATATCATAATCATAATTCATCTGTCATTCACGCAACGTCTATGTTTTTGACTTTTTTTTTTTTGGTGGGAGGGCGTTAAAAGAGAGCAATTTCTATAAGACGGAAACTATTTCATCAACATCAAAATCAAATGTTCTTTTAAATTCTAATTCAAAACTTCGTTTAATCTTATCAATGATAAAAGAAAACACAGATTCCTTTAGGAATGATACGATAATAACATCAGGTGTTCCAAAGAACTGGGGAATCCCACACCACAAGACCTCAAGCGAGATGTATTCCGAGAACTGGTCCTTCAACAAGAACCCCCTCGGCCAAAACCAGCGATGCACGCGTCTGGAAACAAAGACGTGGGTCAGCCAGAATAGAGGACAGACACGAGAGAGAGAGAGAGAGAGAGAGAGAGAGAGAGAGAGAGAGAGAGAGAGAGAGAGAGAGAGAGAGAGAGAGAGAGAGAGAGAGAGAGTTTTCTTCTTTGCGTGCACATTAGCTGACCTACCAACCGGTGTCTTATTACATATATATATATATATATATATATATATATATATATATATATATATATATATATATATATATATATATTTTATCCCTGGGGATAGGGGAGAAAGAATACTTCCCACGTATTCCCTGCGTGTCGTAGAAGGCGACTAAAAGGGGAGGGAGCGGGGGGCTGGAAATCCTCCCCTCTCACTTTTTTTTTTAATTTTCCAAAAGAGGGAACAGAGAAGGGGCCCAGGTGAGGATATTCCCTCAAGGGCCCAGTCCTCTGTTCTCAACGCTACCTCGCTAATGCGGGAAATGGCGAATAGTATGAAAGAAAGATATATATATATATATATATATATATATATATATATATATATATATATATATATATATATATATATATATATATATATATATATAAAACCTTACCTGTTGGTTATTTTCTTCGATCTTACAGAGCAGACCTCACCTTAGACACTCATTGCTGTAAATGAAACGTCACAGATAAAAGCGCAGAGTAATTATAAACCTAATGAACTAATGAACCCCAAAGTTCTGTCTCTGTAGATGAGATCCCCACGGTGTCTTGCTTCTTAAGATGCAAATGAGCCAGACAGCTAGGCCAGGGATGGTGTGTGTGTGTGTGTGTGTGTGTGTGTGTGTGTGTGTGTGTGTGTGTGGAGTCTGCGGCCTTAACCCTGACAACGTAAGAGTAACACCTTCCTCGCTGCCCTCTCACTCCCGCCCGCCACCAAGACCTCTCCAATATAGCGTAATGGCCTCGTGAGGGAGGGGGCCTCCCGCCCCCACCTTTCTCCCACTCCTACACACTCTACCCGCTCGCCTAGGTCCCGTCTCTCTCTCTCTCTCTCTCTCTCTCTCTCTCTCTCTCTCTCTCTCTCTCTCTCTCTCTCTCATCTATCTCAAAGCCAGACCTGTCGCCTCGCGAGGACCGTGAGTCCTGTGTCGTCTGTGTATCAACGTGACTCTACGCAACTCGTCTGTCTTTACCTCTACCACTGACTACAGGAAGATAGATTAATCAAAGCTTACACCGGAAGACCTAGACATCGGCCAACCGGTCCTTTGTCGTCTGCCTTTCCCATGTCCTCTCTCTCTCTCTCTCTCTCTCTCTCTCTCTCTCTCTCTCTCTCTCTCTCTCTCTCTCTCTCTCTCTCTCTCACCCCGCCTTTTCCCCTAACGGCATTTGCTTTCCTTTACATCCCAGCTCCCTAACCCCCTTACTCCCCATCGACTTACCCTGCTCCACTTCCCTCCTCTCCAATAACACACTCCTCAGCCTCATCTGACCCTTTCCCCTCCTCCTCCTCCTCCAGCCTACCCACAGCTCCCCACACTATAATCCCTTCACAGATTCCAACGTGATGATGTCAGGCGATTAAACTCTGGCTGCGATGTCGTGTAAGTCACTTACCATGCGTCATTAAAGTATGCTAATACATCCACTGAAATGTATATCATAGCTACGTACCGACGGACTGGCAGTCATATGTGCGTGGTAGAAGGCTTGGTCAAGAGTCGCGTCCAAGGTGCATATTATCTGTTATTATGATTATCATTAGCATCATTATCACTTTGTGCTTTCGGGTGATTTTTGCTTAAGGGATCCGCAATACAGAGGGATACTATTTGTGAGCAAGCTCGGTGTAAATCATACAGCTCTCTCTCTCTCTCTCAGATGTATTCTTGAGTAACAAGTCCTCCTTTTGAGAGGAGGAAAAAGATGGAGAAGTTAACTGACACCAGAGCAACACACGTCACGAGTCTGTCTCCAGGTCCATGAAGACTCGCATAAAAAGGCGTCAGGCAGAGTAATTAGTGAGTCCCTGGTAAATATCCCCACCACCACCATCACCACCATTACCACACCATCACCATTACCACACCATCACCACCACCATTACCACACCATCACCACCACCACCACCACCATTACCACACCATCACCACCAACTACCACCACCATTACCACACCATCACCACCAACTACCACCACCATTACCACACCATCACCACCAACTACCACCACCATTACCACACCAGCACCACTGCCACCATCACCACACCAGCACCATCAACCACCGCCATCATTACCACATCACCACCACCGCCACCACCACCATTACCATTACCACACCAACAAACACCACCTCGACCACCATCACCATCAACAGAAAAATAGGTAAGCAAAGGCATATATATATATATATATATATATATATATATATATATATATATATATATATATATATATATATATATATATATATATATATATATATATATTTTTTTTTTTTTTTTTTTTTGCTTTGTCGCTGTCTCCCGCGTTTGCGAGGTAGCGCAAGGAAACAGACGAAAGAAATGGCCCAACCCCCCCCCATACACATGTATATACATACGTCCACACACGCAAATATACATACCTACACAGCTTTCCATGGTTTACCCCAGACGCTTCACATGCCTTGATTCAATCCACTGACAGCACGTCAACCCCGGTATACCACATCGCTCCAATTCACTCTATTCCTTGCCCTCCTTTCACCCTCCTGCATGTTCAGGCCCCGATCACACAAAATCTTTTTCACTCCATCTTTCCACCTCCAATTTGGTCTCCCTCTTCTCCTCGTTCCCTCCACCTCTGACACATATATCCTCTTGGTCAATCTTTCCTCACTCATTCTCTCCATGTGCCCAAACCATTTCAAAACACCCTCTTCTGCTCTCTCAACCACGCTCTTTTTATTTCCACACATCTCTCTTACCCTTACGTTACTTACTCGATCAAACCACCTCACACCACACATTGTCCTCAAACATCTCATTTCCAGCACATCCATCCTCCTGCGCACAACTCTATCCATAGCCCACGCCTCGCAACCATACAACATTGTTGGAACCACTATTCCTTCAAACATACCCATTTTTGCTTTCCGAGATAATGTTCTCGACTTCCACACATTCTTCAAGGCTCCCAGAATTTTCGCCCCCTCCCCCACCCTATGATCCACTTCCGCTTCCATGGTTCCATCCGCTGCCATATATATATATAGGGATAGGGGAGAAAGAATACTTCCCACGTATTCCCTGCGTGTCGTAGAAGGCGACTAAAAGGGGAGGGAGCGGGGGGCTGGAAATCCTCCCCTCTCAATATTTTTTTCAATTTTCCAAAAGAAGGAACAGAGAAGGGGGCCAGGTGAGGATATTCCCTCAATGGCCCAGTCCTCTGTTCTTAACGCTACCTCGCTAACGCGGGAAATGGCGAATAGTTTGAAAAAAAAAAAAGAAGATATATATATATATATTTTTTTTTTTTTATTTTTTTTTTCATACTATTCGCCATTTCCCGCGATAGCGAGGTAGCGTTAAGAACAGAGGACTGGGCCTTTGAGGGAATATCCTCACCTGGCCCCCTTCTCTGTTCCTTCTTTTGGAAAATTAAAAAAAAAAAAAAAAAAAAGAGAGGGGAGGATTTCCAGCCCCCCGCTCCCTTCCCTTTTAGTCGCCTTCTACGACACGCAGGGAATACGTGGGAAGTGTGTATATATATATATATATATATATATATATATATATATATATATATATATATATATACACACATATACATATATATATATATATATATATATATATATATATATATATATATATATATATATATATATATATTATTCTTAGTCGGTCTCCCGCGTTAGCGAGGCAGCGAAAGGAAGCAGACGAAAGAATGGCCCAACCCACTCACATACACATGTACACACATGAACGCCCACACACGCACATATACATACCTATACATTTCATGGTATACATACATATACATATATACACATGCACATATTCATACTTGCTGCCTTCATGATTCCCGTCGCCACCCCATATATATATATATATATATATATATATATATATATATATATATATATATATAGAGAGAGAGAGAGAGAGAGAGAGAGAGAGAATAATTATGAGGAATTATGACAACAGTTTGCCAGATGGTAGAGGTATAACATGAAGCGCTCACCTGGAGAAAATCTAGAGATACTATACACAGAGACATAGATGCATAGACCACACAGACCCTAGGTCTGAGCGAGGTTGTCTAGCTTTAATACTACTTGAAAAAAAAATATGCAGCGTCTTTAAAAGCAGCAGAAGAAAAGGACAGCAAGGCCAACCTCCACTCCCCAACTTTCAAGTCCCTCCGGCAACACGCCGAACGGAAAACAGGTAGAAAAAAAAAAGTTACCTTGCAAGATTAATACGCTGAATAGAAATTGTCAAAAAGGAAAGTCAGAAGGTAGCATAGATATGAGAGTGTCATGCATCCCATCATCAACGACATCATCACTTTACGTTTTGTTATAAACACAACAGTAACAATAAGCTATAAGCTCCAGCGGCGCGGCTTACTGTGTCTATATTACTCCTGATGTGGAAGGAGGATACAATAATGGTTTCAAGGAGCGGCATTGTTTTATCAGGTTTGGTAAGTTGCCGTATCGAGAGCAGTGGTTGAGGAGGTAGCATATCATACCACTAAGTTATGATGATTGGTTAAAAGCTAAAGCTTTCTTCATTACCAAAGAATGACAGATGACTTAAGCCTAAATTTGAAGGTATTAACAAGTTGCTCAGAAAAAACATGTTCTGGGAGCTATTTCCACGCGTCAGTAATGTCGTTAGTGAAGAAATATTTCGAGCCAACCGGATTAACTTGGTGATCTCTTCAGTTTCAGTCCAGTGCCTCTCATCGGTAGGGCTAGAGCGATTTGTAGAGAAATACTCAATCTCGACTTTGTTGAAAACACTTAAGTATTTTACAACATTCTATTAGCTTGCCCCGGAGCCGTCTCTTGCTTTGAGAGAACAAATCCGGTTTTCGCAGTCTGTCTTCACACGGTTTGCTAAGCAAGGAAGGAATCAATTTAGTTCCTCTTCTTCGCTGCAGTGCTTCCATCTTGAAACATATCCTTGCTTGTGTGGATGTGGTGAACGAGTCGTGTGAGTTGTGTGTCGTCAGGTGTTATGTGAGAGATGGAGATACTGTTTGGCCGTGATCTGAATACCAGCAACCCATGCGAGGGTGAGGCAGAAATAAAGAGACAGCAAAAAAAAAAAAAAAAAATGCCGAGAGAGTGAAACTGGTCAGTTCTGGCTCACTGCGTAGCAGAGAGAAGGAGAGAGAGAGAGAGAGAGAGAGAGAGAGAGAGAGAGAGAGAGAGAGAGAGAGAGAGACTCATCACGCTGACTGAAAATAACTAAAATGGTTCACTATGGAAAGGAGGAAAAAAATAAAGCAAAGCAAAGAACAGGAATATGATCATAGGAAAAGAGGAGGAGGAGGAGGAGGAGTTACGGAGAAACATCAGCAAGGATAGGAAAAGAAAAAAAAATGGGGAGAAGCGAGAGACATGACAAGAAAAACTGGAAACACAAATTGTGAGTGCAGAAGAACAAGTGGGTGAGAGTGGTAAGTATAAGTGGGTGAGAGGGTAAGTATAAGTGGGTGAGAGGGTAAGTATAAGTGGGTGAGAGGGTAAGTATAAGTGGGTGAGAGGGTAAGTATAAGTGGGTGAGAGGGTAGATATAAGTGGGTGAGAGGGTAAGTATAAGTGGGTGAGAGGGTAAGTATAAGTGGGTGAGAGGGTAAGTATAAGTGGGTGAGAGGGTAAGTATAAGTGGGTGAGAGGGTAAGTATAAGTGGGTGAGAGGGTAAGTATAAGTGGGTGAGAGGGTAAGTATAAGTGGGTGAGAGGGTAAGTATAAGTGGGTGAGAGGGTAAGTATAAGTGGGTGAGAGGGTAAGTATAAGTGGGTGAGAGGGTAAGTATAAGTGGGTGAGAGGGTAAGTATAAGTGGGTGAGAGGGTAGATATAAGTGGGTGAGAGGGTAAGTATAAGTGGGTGAGAGGGTAAGTATAACTGGGTGAGAGGGTAGATATAAGTGGGTGAGAGAGTAAGTATAAGTGGGTGAGAGGGCAAGTATAAGTGGGTGAGAGGGTAAGTATAAGTGGGTGAGAGGGTAGATATAAGTGGGTGAGAGGGTAAGTATAAGTGGGTGAGAGGGTAAGTATAAGTGGGTGAGAGGGTAAATATAAGTGGGTGAGAGAGTAAGTATAAGTGGGTGAGAGGGCAAGTATAAGTGGGTGAGAGGGTAGATATATGTGGGTGAGAGGGTAAGTATAAGTTGGTGAGAGTCTCAGAATAAGTCCAGCGGGAGAGGGAAACATGATGGGAGACGAAGAAAGGAAAGAAGAAGGGGAAGGATGAAGGAAACCTGCTCAACAGCTGGTGCTGGCAATTACACCGTCCGGGTATCGGAAAACCACCATCACCACCTGCAGGTCCCAGAGGCTGCAGGTGGAGCTCAACACGGGGCCAGCTGGCTGGGCCTCCTACTCCACCTGTCACAGTAATAACATGCTTCAATATACCTCCTTATTCTGCATTCTTTCACGTTCCTTTAGAAACTGCTTTCATGCACAAGAATGAAATCATAACATCTTTCGTCTGTCTTGTACTTTGTGGTCGTCTTAACGGTATGATCAACGTGTGACTTACGAGCAATGAACTCACTCTAGTTCCTTAACATCATCTGATAACTATTTCTGCAGAGCAGCCATCGAAGATAAAGCTTGAACAATATGATAGATAATTATACGTGGTTTTACTGACTGTATCTGGTTTGTTAGGGAGATGTTGGACATGGGGATGGTGCAGTTGAGGAATGGAAGGTAAGTGTACAGGGTAGAAAGCGTATGGTGTAGATTTACTGATGTGTATGGGGTGGTTTGTGTCGTGCCTTTTCCATTCCTTCGGCAATTCGGTTCACTTTATATTCACGCACACTGACCTTTGACCCTTAACGCGCTTTAAACGAATACCACTCATGACTGCACTATCCCTCTCCTCCTCCACCCCACCCCTCGTGACCACCCTTTCCCCTTTGGCCCTCCCTCCCTATGACCTCCAGTCACCTCGCACACAGTCGACGGCCCTACCATGAGCGAACAGGTTCCAGATCGCTGGGTAGAGAAGTGTACTAACGGCGGGAGAACCAGAGACAACGGGTCCTTTTTTTTTTTTTTTACGTCTTGACCTGCGCTAATGGTGACAGGGTGAGTGTGCGTTCCATCGTCAATATCAAAAACTTGTTCACAGGAATGTCTTTATAATCGCATTGATAACCTAAAGGTGTTTCTTGATAATCAGTGACTGGTTATATAATGTATATATCCAGAGGAAAAAAAAAAGTATCAGTAAAGGTAGCCGACTCACACACTATTAACCAGACACTGTAAAAAGGCAGTCAAGCTCTGCTTAACCTGAGGATCTTCATAAGAACCCATCTCCACCTCGATCTCAGCCACCTGTCACAATCTTGCTATCCTCTATTGATGGGTTATCACTGTATCATCAACACCTTCGCAGGACGCACACTTATCATTCTGGGTTATCTCAAACTGCCTCGGTTTTACCTGCATGAAGTAGGTGGATATTCTACGTTTTTGTTCTCATTAATCATTTCATAGAGATAGTTACCTTTCCACTTACATGACCACAAGATACTCTAGGATTGCATTTAGTTTAGATATCTTGGTTATAAAGAAAAAAATGAAAAAATTCTGGTAGTTTGTTTTCAATATATATATATATATATATATATATATATATATATATATATATATATATCCTCGATACGTGTACGTGTAGGAAGAGAGGAAAGTGATTGGTTCTCAGTGAATGTAGGTTTGCGGCAGGGGTGTGTGATGTCTCCATGATTGTTTAATTTGTTTATGGATGGGGTTGTTAGGGAGGTGAATGCAAGAGTTTTGGAAAGAGGGGCAAGTATGAAGTCTGTTGTGGATGAAAGAGCTTGGGAAGTGAGTCAGTTGTTGTTCGCTGATGATACAGCGCTGGTGGCTGATTCATGTGAGAAACTGCAGAAGCTGGTGACTGAGTTTGGTAAAGTGTGTGAAAGAAGAAAGTTAAGAGTAAATGTGAATAAGAGCAAGGTAATTAGGTACAGTAGGGTTGAGGGTCAAGTCAATTGGGAGGTAAGTTTGAATGGAGAAAAACTGGAGGAAGTAAAGTGTTTTAGATATCTGAGAGTGGATCTGGCAGCGGATGGAACCATGGAAGCGGAAGTGGATCATAGGGTGGGGGAGGGGGGCGAAAATCCTGGGAGCCTTGAAGAATGTGTGGAAGTCGAGAACATTATCTCGGAAAGCAAAAATGGGTATGTTTTAAGGAATAGTGGTTCCAACAATGTTGTATGGTTGCGAGGCGTGGGCTATGGATAGAGCTGTGCGCAGGAGGATGGATGTGCTGGAAATGAGATGTTTGAGGACAATGTGTGGTGTGAGGTGGTTTGATCGAGTAAGTAACGTAAGGGTAAGAGAGATGTGTGGATATAAAAAGAGCGTGGTTGAGAGAGCAGAAGAGGGTGTTTTGAAATGGTTTGGGCACATGGAGAGAATGAGTGAGGAAAGATTGACCAAGAGGATATATGTGTCGGAAGTGGAAGGGACGAGGAGAAGTGGGAGACCAAATTGGAGGTGGAAAGATGGAGTGAAAAAGATTTTGTGTGATCGGGGCCTGAACATGCAGGAGGGTGAAAGGAGGGCAAGGAATAGAGTGAATTGGATCGATGTGGTATACCGGGGTTGACGTGCTGTCAGTGGATTGAATCTGGGCATGTAAAGCGTTTGGGGTAAACCATGGAAAGCTGTGTAGGTATGTATATTTGCGTGTGTGGACGTATGTATATACATGTGTATGGGGGTGGGTTGGGCCATTTCTTTCGTCTGTTTCCTTGCGCTACCTCGCAAACGCGGGAGACAGCGACAAGAAAAAGAAAAGAAGAAAATGTACATATATATATATATATATATATATATATATATATATATATATATATATATATATATATATATATATATATATATATATATAAAACAACACTTACTAACATTACGATACATACTGATGGTAATAATATCAATAAGTACCTGGCAAGTGAAGTAATCTTATTTTAGAAATTCTAGAGTATCGACGATCAATTGTGGTTCATGTTAGAGACAGCATAGTGAACATACTCACTTAGAGTGTGATGAGTAAAATCATAACTGTTCCCCTGAAGAAAATTCAGTCATCCCTTACGTACAAATGGACTGAAATAATTTCTACCGGGTGATATGATCATACACCATCTGTTGACAACCGTGCCATGGCGGTGGTACTGTGTGTTTCTCGGCCAAACTCGCATCTTCGGGGGGAAAGAATTGCATAGAGAGAACTACACTCGAAAATGATCAGAGCAACAAGAGATGGTCAAGTTATTCCGCTCCCCCCGGCAGCGGCGAAGCGTGTTACTAATGCTTTCCACTGCGGAAGATGGTTAATCGCACGTCGGCCAAATATTTAATAGAATGTTGATTATGATGAGGAGCCGACGGGAACTTCTTAACAACCTCGCCGTGCTGGTCGACCCGACCCACACCGATAGTTTATGGTCTATAATCAAGATGATACTAGAGATAGTAAAGCTCTGCTCCGGATCGACTTTCCCCCCCCTTCGAAACCAGTTTTTGTATCGCCGGGAACACGAAGCCTCAAGCACAGCCAGTTATAGCCGTGCAAGAGCGATTGTAAGAACGATATCGATATGTTCTAAAAGATAAGGAAAAATGCTTCACTCTATCGAATCAGCTGGAGTGATAAATGCTCAGAGCACGATAAGAAAACTCCTCCTATATATATATATATATATATATATATATATATATATATATATATATATATATATATTGGAAAGGATCACAATTTTGCGCGTGATCAAGCATATTTCTATGAGTCCACAGGGAAAATGAAACACGATAAGTTCCCAAGTGCACTTTCGTGTAATAACCACATCATCAGGGGAGACAAGAGAGAAATATAACAGTCGGTTGATATACAACGAAGAGACGTAGCTAGGACGCCATTTGGTAAACATGCGACTGTCCAAGACAATCGTATGTTTACCAAATGGCGTCCTAGCTTCGTCTCTTCCACGTATATCAACTGACTTTTATATTTCTCTCTTGTGTCTCCCCTGATGATGTGATTATTACACGAAAGTGCACTTGGGAACTTTTCGTGTTTCATTTTCCCCGTGAACTCATAGGAATATATATATATATATATATATATATATATATATATATATATATATATATATATATATATATATATATATATATATATATATATATATATATTTTTTTTTTTTTTTATACTTTGTCGCTGTCTCCCGCGTTTGCGAGGTAGCGCAAGGAAACAGACGAAAGAAATGTCCCAACCCCCCCATACACATGTATATACATACGTCCACACACGCAAATATACATACCTACACAGCCTTCCATGGTTTACCCCAGACGCTTCACATGCCTTGATTCAATCCACTGACAGCACGTCAACCCCGGTATACCACATCGCTCCAATTCACTCTATTCCTTGCCCTCCTTTCACCCTCCCGCATGTTCAGGCCCCGATCACACAAAATCTTTTTCACTCCATCTTTCCACCTCCAATTTGGTCTCCCTCTTCTCCTCGTTCCCTCCACCTCCGACACATATATCCTCTTGGTCAATCTTTCCTCACTCATTCTCTCCATGTGCCCAAACCACTTCAAAACACCCTCTTCTGCTCTCTCAACCACGCTCTTTTTATTTCCACACATCTCTCTTACCCTTACGTTACTCACTCGATCAAACCACCTCACACCACACATTGTCCTCAAACATCTCATTTCCAGCACATCCATCCTCCTGCGCACAACTCTATCCATAGCCCACGCCTCGCAACCATACAACATTGTTGGAACCACTATTCCTTCAAACATACCCATTTTTGCTTTCCGAGATAATGTTCTCGACTTCCTCACATTCTTCAAGGCCCCCAGAATTTTCGCCCCCTCCCCCACCCTATGATCCACTTCCGCTTCCATGGTTCCATCCGCTGCCAGATCCACTCCCAGATATCTAAAACACTTCACTTCCTCCAGTTTTTCTCCATTCAAACTCACCTCCCAATTGACTTGACCCTCAACCCTACTGTACCTAATAACCTTGCTCTTATTCACATTTACTCTTAACTTTCTTCTTCCACACACTTTACCAAACTCAGTCACCAGCTTCTGCAGTTTCTCACATGAATCAGCCACCAGCGCTGTATCATCAGCGAACAACAACTGACTCACTTCCCAAGCTCTCTCATCCCCAACAGACTTCATACTTGCCCCTCTTTCCAAAACTCTTGCATTCACCTCCCTAACAACCCCATCCATAAACAAATTAAACAACCATGGAGACATCACACACCACTGCCGCAAACCTACATTCACTGAGAACCAATCACTTTCCTCTCTTCCTACACGTACACATGCCTTACATCCTCGATAAAAACTTTTCACTGCTTCTAACAACTTGCCTCCCACACCATATATTCTTAATACCTTCCACAGAGCATCTCTATCAACTCTATCATATGCCTTCTCCAGATCCATAAATGCTACATACAAATCCATTTGCTTTTCTAAGTATTTCTCACATACATTCTTCAAAGCAAACACCTGATCCACACATCCTCTACCACTTCTGAAACCACACTGCTCTTCCCCGATCTGATGCTCTGTACATGCCTTCACCCTCTCAATCAATACCCTCCCATATAATTTACCAGGAATACTCAACAAACTTATACCTCTGTAATTTGAGCATTCACTCTTATCCCCTTTGCCTTTGTACAATGGCACTATGCACGCATTCCGCCAATCCTCAGGCACCTCACCATGAGTCATACATACATTAAATAACCTTACCAACCAGTCAACAATACAGTCACCCCCTTTTTTAATAAATTCCACTGCAATACCATCCAAACCTGCTGCCTTGCCGGCTTTCATCTTCCGCAAAGCTTTCACTACCTCTTCTCTGTTTACCAAATCATTTTCCCCAACCCTCTCACTTTGCACACCACCTCGACCAAAACACCCTATATCTGCCACTCTATCATCAAACACATTCAACAAACCTTCAAAATACTCACTCCATCTCCTTCTCACATCACCACTACTTGTTATCACCTCCCCATTTCCGCCCTTCACTGAAGTTCCCATTTGCTCCCTTGTCTTACGCACTTTATTTACCTCCTTCCAGAACACCTTTTTATTCTCCCTAAAATTTAATGATACTCTCTCACCCCAACTCTCATTTGCCCTTTTTTTCACCTCTTGCACCTTTCTCTTGACCTCCTGTCTCTTTCTTTTATACATCTCCCACTCAATTGCATTTTTTTCCTGCAAAAATCGTCCAAATGCCTCTCTCTTCTCTTTCACTAATACTCTTACTTCTTCATCCCACCACTCACTACCCTTTCTAATCAACCCACCTCCCACTCTTCTCATGCCACAAGCATCTTTTGCGCAATCCATCACTGATTCCCTAAATACATATATATATATATATATATATATATATATATATATATATATATATATATATATATATATATATATATATATATATATGGTTGTTTAATTTGTTTATGGAAGGGGTTGTTAGGGAGGTAAATGCAAGAGTTTTGGAAAGAGGGGCAAGTATGAAGTCTGTTGGGGATGAGAGAGCTTGGGAAGTGAGTCAGTTGTTGTTCGCTGATGATACAGCGCTGGTGGCTGATTCATGTGAGAAACTGCAGAAGCTGGTGACTGAGTTTGGTAAAGTGTGTGAAAGAAGAAAGTTAAGAGTAAATGTGAATAAGAGCAAGGTTATTAGGTACAGTAGGGTTGAGGGTCAAGTCAATTGGGAGGTGAGTTTGAATGGAGCAAAACTGGAGGAAGTAAAGTGTTTTAGATATCTGGGAGTGGATCTGGCAGCGGATGGAACCATGGAAGCGGAAGTGGATCATAGGGTGGGGGAGGGGGCGAAAATCCTGGGAGCCTTGAAGAATGTTTGGAAGTCGAGAACATTATCTCGGAAAGCAAAAATGGGTATGTTTGAAGGAATAGTGGTTCCAACAATGTTGTATGGTTGCGAGGCGTGGCTATGGATAGAGTTGTGCGCAGGATAGATGTCCTGGAAATGAGATGTTTGAGGACAATATGTGGTGTGAGGTGGTTTGATCGAGTAAGTAACGTAAGGGTAAGAGAGATGTGTGGAAATAAAAAGAGCGTGGTTGAGAGAGCAGAAGAGGGTGTTTTGAAATGGTTTGGGCACATGGAGAGAATGAGGGAGGAAAGATTGACCAAGAGGATATATGTGTCGGAGGTGGAGGGAACGAGGAGAAGTGGGAGACCAAATTGGAGGTGGAAGGATGGAGTGAAAAAGATTTTGTGTGATCGGGGCCTGAACTTGCAGGAGGGTGAAAGGAGGGCAAGGAATAGAGTGAATTGATTCGATGTGGTATACCGGGGTTGACGTGCTGTCAGTGGATTGAATCAGGGCATGTGAAGCGTCTGGGGTAAACCATGGAAAGCTGTGTATGTATATTTGCGTGTGTGGACGTATGTATATACATGTGTATGGGGGTGGGTTGGGCCATTTCTTTCGTCTGTTTACTTGCGCTACCTCGCAAACGCGGGAGACAGCGACAAAGCAAAAAAAAAAAGAAAGAAAAAAAAAATATATATATATATATATATATATATATATATATATATATATATATATATATATATATATATATACACATATATATATATATATATATATATATATATATATATATATATATATATATATATATATATATATATATATATGTATATATATATATATATATATATATATATATATATATATTCAAAAGTTTGTAATGATTATATACACTAAGTTCAGCACGACAGGTTGGTTTAGTGATGGGGATGGGTTGTGGAGGCCTCATATCGTAAACCTGAGTCATGGGACACGAACTACCTGGAGCGGTGGTGAGTGATGGAGGCAGACCAGTGTAATCACCACAGACCAGAGGGAGGAACGTATATGGTACGCCAGGCGCCTAACGCTATATAAGGGCGAGTCTGTCAAGCCTGGCCAGATTTGTATGTGATGTTTAGCGTGGTCATAATCTTTGCTGGGAAGGGTTTTATTTAATACACACCGAGACGGGATATATGAAGATGGACGAGTGGGAGGAAGACTAATGAATAAGATGAAGTACGGAAAAAAGGGATAAATACAGGGGGACGAAGACGACGGTAGATTAGACAAAAGACATCAACAGCTACAACAATGAAAAAGAAGGGAAGAAAGAAGTAACAAGAGAAGAAAAAGAAGACTTGAAGATACTTGGGTGCGATAATCTTGGGTCACCTGAAGCCAAGAAGAGTGCCACAGGAGCTGTAAAAAGGGGAGAACAAAATTCTTAGAATTACAAGCACAGCTTTTCCAATCTAAGGCTAAGGAGAATTATCCCCACACTTTACATTTCACTGTTTCGTTCCCATCTTGAACACAGTGTTCAGTTTCGGTCATCCAACTCGAAACGGCGTAAATAGAATGGAGAGAGTACATGGTTGAGCTAACAAGGTGATTCCCAGGTTGAAAAACAAATCCTATGAGAGCCGACCAAATTACTTGTATTTAGGTAGCTTGAAAAAGAATGAAGGTTAAGAAATGATGTAATGCAGGTATTCAGAATCATCAAATGCTTCGATTATCTCGATCTTAGCAGCTAAGAAGGCTTCATTCGTCTGACTTTACACGTGTTAAGGAATACGAACTCAGGGGCAAACGTTTTACACTGAATGAGTCGCGAGACTTTTTTTTTTTCAACAAAATTGTTAACATATAGAATGATTTACTGAGTAGAATGGCTGAAATTAATAACCTAAATACGTTTTCCCTTCAGGTCCACGACTGACACTAATTTCGCCCTTGTTGCTACAGGAAAAGCTTGCATGCGTTGCTCAATGAAACATCTGTTTGCCTTTCTACTCTTCCTTCACTAATGTATGACTTTCTGATATCTTCCACTATCATAAACAGCCTCTAAAGGACCCAGTGGTCTGTTGCTCTATGAATTCCTTTGTATTCTCTGTTTACACGAAGAAGAAAAAAGGAAAAAGTGAAAAAGATGGAAGAAAAATAAGCGGGGATGTGGGTCAAGACAGGTGGGAGAAGCGGAGGTCCAGGCCGATACTGAGGGAGGGAGGGAGGGAGGCTGAGAGAGAGGGAGGAGGAGCGGCGAGGCTGAGAGGGAGGGAAGGAGGGAGGCTGGGTGAAAGGGAGGGATGGATGGCGGTCCGTCGCAGTTCATGTGTTGCTCTTGCTATCTGAACAGGCACTAACCCCACACTCTGCTCAACCTCAAGTTAACCGCATACCAAAAATGAGAGACCTCTCTCTCTCTCTCTCTCTCTCTCTCTCTCTCTCTCTCTCTCTCTCTCTCTCTCTCTCTCTCTCTCTCTCTTCATAAAGAAAAGATAATCCAGGGTAAATATTCTACGCAGATATACAAAGTTTGATAACTGTGAAATTCCAGAATCAATCTCTGATACCGACAAACCCAAGTCAAACTTGGAAGAATGAGGAAAGTGAGAACAAAACAGAGTTAGAGAGGAGGGAAATCAAACGATAATATTATTCTACAAGAAATGCGAATCAGTGGCAATACGAATAACAGTCTCAAACAAACCGAAACTGTGACATACTTAACACCTAAGAATAACATAATGAAGTGAAGTACCAATAGTAAGTGAGGAGATAATGAAGAATATAAGCAAACCAGAAAAAGCAGTGATATGATCAGGTGATTTTTATCATAATTTTGTAAGATGGGAAAAAGAGTGGACCAGACATTGGATGCAAACATATCCACACATCAGAGAATAATAGTTAGTGAGTGAAAGAGAACAGGTAAATAATATCAGATGTGAGATATTCATTCCTATCCAGGCGAACACAAACTAACAAGAAATACCAACACAACTGACTAAGTTCTACAGGTGACATTACACTCACCACAGACACTGAAGTTAATAAAGCCAGAAGCATCTTGGAGCTAGCAGTGTCTGCTAACTTTAAGGTATAGATGGTCAAAGACAGACACCGTTTGTAAATCTGAAAGCACCTCGGCAACGGAGATGCAGGCAGGGTCATCAGATCAGGGAACTTACTAATAGGGTATCAGACGAAACTAGATCGAATCCCAGCAAGAAAACTTGCAATATGTGGAGAGTTATGAAACGTGCGCGGAGTGACTCCAGAAACATTCAAAAGAAGACTTGACTTATGGTCGAAGTCAGTACTGGCAGAACCTCGAATCGACAATTTACAGAAAAGGAGTGGCAGATAGGGAGAAGCAAGCAATACTATACAGTAGGCACTACGCGCTAGGTGTGCCATTCTGGCAAAACTCTTTTGTCATATGTTCTGGTAGATAGGTACTCTCTCTCTCTCTCTCTCTCTCTCTCTCCCTCTTATCCTTTGTCAGCTCAGATAATCAGAGTATAAACACAAGTCTTACGTAAACTCACCTTGAAGACTTGACTCCCATGTATACCCTGTCTCACATGTAAACTAGCCAGTCATAAATCATCTGTTCATTATGTAAACTTACCCGCATGTAAACTGATCAGTCATATCCTAACCTTACTTATCAAGACGGTACTACCTACCCTAAGGTATGATAACATGACCTTTGACCTGAACTTTAAAAAGGTTGAACCACTTAACCATCACGTAATCATTCCCTTACATAAACTAAGCAGTCATAACCCATAAGGTCTTAACTAGAATGTAAACCCTCCCATACATATGATCAGGCTATAATCATAACCCCCACTGTAAACCCTGTCCTCCTCAGTTTGGTCTCCACCCACAGCGGATCAGAAAATTAATGGAGTGTGTGGAGCCTGCGCGCTTAATATGTTTGAACGTGTCTGGACCAACAGTGTTGTTGACATATGCCTCAGCTGGGAAGAGCTGGTGATAGCTCTGGTCTCTCTCGTGTTCCACACTGAAGTTTCTTTTTTTTTTTTATTCACTTGGTTCATGAATGAGGATAATTCCGTACTGTGAAGAGGAAGGCTGGTGATAACTTGATCTTGCTTGATATTAAACACTGAAGGTTTTCTATTAATTTGGTGCAAGAATGAATAGATGTCTGCATTGCGAAGGGTAGTGGATAGATGTGTCTTGTCGGATGTTAGATGTTAAAGATATTCTAATTATCTTAAGACGAGAAGTGATTACTTTGTCTCGTGAATGGTAAGAAATTCACTTAACATGAACTGCTACATGCTTCAAAGTTTCCATTATAATTACATGTTATTCTTCCACATATCTCTATGCTAACAAAGGCATAAAACCAATCTCTGTCGCTAAACACTAAACGTGTCCTACGATCAATTTCTATTTTTACCGGTGGTGATATTCTGTCATCTTCATTCAGTTCTTTCAACATTACAGACGCTGACTTTCCGTTTGATTAGGAATAGTTTTAAGGACAGATAACTCTTGAAATCTACGGATATGTCTCTCATTTGGGGAAGAATAAACGTGTATTACCTACATGTTGGAGTTAATAGCTATCGAATGGAACAGACGGGGTCACGAGCCTTGAATATTCAGTAACCACAAGCATCAAAGACACAGGTCGATGTATCGGTGTTGTTGAATTCAGTGATCATTTATAGCTTATGGTCTTCCAGCCATAATTTGCATCACAAATCAAACGTGTGATAACATACAGAATTGGTCGTAATATCTTGATGTTAATATCCCTAATGTTAGGGGAGACAGAGTAAGGGAGAGGAAAGCTATAAATCCTTCCAACCTGTATTATAACCTTATAGAATAAGGAAGAGAAGAAGGAACTAAATGATTATTTTTCCTATAAGGCTCAGTCGTCCACTCCTGACGTCACTGTACACGGGAAAGGCAAGAAGGTCTGAATAATACCAAGTGTAAACATATGTCCTCCAAAGAACAGTATTGCCTTATAATATCCTCTCGTAAACCAGAGTTAAACCTGAGTTAATGTTCCCAGTCCCTCAACACGCGTTATTCTTCAGTGCGTACAAGCATACATATGGGTCATTCCCGGCGGATCCCGGCGTCGTTTCTTTTACTTACGGGGACGCAGAGAATAAACATACATCTACTTTCGCGAGCCTCCAATCGCTGCGTTGCTTTCATACAGATGTGAGGAACGATACCTCCTAGAGAAACATAGCCAGAGATCTCTTCTCCTCGTGAACATATTTTGGTATTAGTATCTCTAACGGATGTTGCGAAACAACTGTAAAAGATCGACGTGAATGGAATCTAAACGTACTCAAGACAGAAGAGACGGATCAGTGATGAGGGACGGACAAGCTGAGGGAGGAAGATGTAAGGGAAGGATGTATCGGTCAGTGCTAATGACTATGTTTCCCGCACATAAGACCGGAGTTTCGGGACAAACTAATGCATTCTGGGGGTACCAGAATGAGGCGGTTTGATTCATGGTGTATCTTGCGGGTGAAGACCCAGATAAATGTCAGTAGATACATATATGATGTCTCGTAGGAGTGGGATCAGATTCACTCCGTCTCTACATGGCTAATCGAAATGAATGTCTAGTTTGCGCAAGAATTCTTCCTCACGTCGTATTACACGCCTAGGCCGAAAAAGAGAAATCATACATGAGTGAGATATTATATATATATATATATATATATATATATATATATATATATATATATATATATATATATATATATATATACATTATATAAATAAATAAATATATACATAAATTCTGGGAACCTTGAAGAATGTTTGGAAGTCGAGAACACTATCTCGGAAAGCAAAAATGGGTATGTTTGAAGGAATAGTGGTTCCAACAATGTTGTATGGTTGTGAGGCGTGGGCTATGGATAGAGTTGTGCACAGGAGGGTGGATGTGCTGGAAATGAGATGTTTGAGGACAATATGTGGTGTGAGGTGGTTTGATCGAGTAAGCAATAATAGGGTAAGAGAGATGTGTGGAAATAAAAAGAGTGTGGTTGAGAGCAAAAGATGTTTTGAAATGGTTTGGTCGCATGGAGAGAATGAGTGAGGAAAGATTGACCAAGAGGATATATGTGTCAGAGGTGGAGGGAACAAGGAGAAGTGGGAGACCAAATTGGAGGTGGAAAGATGGAGTGAAAAAGATTTTGAGTGATCGGGGCCTGAACATGCAGAAGGGTGAAAGGCATGCAAGGAATAGAGTGAATTGGAACGATGTGGTATACCGGGGTCGATGTGCTGTCAATGGATTGAACCAGGGCATGTGAAGTGTCTGGGATAAACCATGGAAAGCTGTG
This sequence comes from Panulirus ornatus, assembly GCF_036320965.1. Lineage (NCBI taxonomy): Eukaryota > Metazoa > Arthropoda > Malacostraca > Decapoda > Palinuridae > Panulirus > Panulirus ornatus. Next base: position 48,375,263 of record NC_092225.1, on the reverse strand, counting down.
TGGGGCCTGGATGTGGAAAGGGAGCCATGGTTTCGGTGCATTATTACATGACAGCTATAGACTGAGTGTGAATGAATTTGGCCATTGTTGTCTTTTCCTAGCGCTACCTCGCACACATGAGGGGGAGGGGGTTGTTATTCCATGTGTGGCGAGGTGGCAATGGGAATAAATAAAGGCAGACAGTATGAATTATGTACATGAGTATATATGTATATGTCCGTGTGTGTATATATATGTATACATTGAGATGTATAGGTAAGTATATTTGCGTGTGTGGACGTGTATGTGAGTGGGTTGGGCCATTCTTTCGTCTGTTTCTTTGCTCTACCTCGCTAACACGGGAGACAGCGACAGAGCAAAATAAATAAATATAAATATATATATATATATATATATATATATATATATATATATATATATATATATATATATATATATATATATATTATCCCTGGGGATAGGGGAGAAAGAATACTTCCCACGTATTCCCTGCGTGTCGTAGAAGGCGACTAAAAGGGGAGGGAGCGGGGGGCTGGAAATCCTGCCCTCTCGTTTTTTTTTTAATTTTCCAAAAGAAGGAACAGAGAATTGGGCCAGGTGAGGGTATTCCCTCAAGGCCCAGTCCTCTGTTCTTAACGCTACCTCGCTAATGCGGGAAATGGCGAATAGTTTGAAAGAAAGAAAGAAAATATATATATATATATATATATATATATATATATATATATATATATATATATATATATATATATATATATATATATATTCAATTATGTTTACCCAAGGTCTCCTTTTCTATGATTCCTGCAGCTTCAAGGCTGCGCTACATCCAGTAGCAGAGAAAAGATGGATTCCTCTGGAGTTATAAGTTCCTCAAAGAGATTGTACTTCTTTTAGTCTACTGATGACGACGTACCCTCGCCGAAGGTGCAACCACGTACAGGCCTCTGTCTGTTCGTCTCTAACTATTTTCTAACAGAGCAGTCACATACAAAGAGTGGAAGGGGTTGGACTGGGGAAGGTGCAGTCCTGAAATGAAAGAGAGTTAAAGGCTGCTGCAGGTGTATGGTGTGGGATTTGTGGCGCGCGTGCATGCGTGTGTGTGTGTGTGTGTGTGTGTGTGTGTGTAGGTTCTCTGGAAACGCGTGTCTGGTGTCTTATGTATATCCCCCGGCAGACTGGGATCATGTATGTAATAATGTTACCTTAGTTGAGGGAAGGTAGGGAGAATCGGCTAAGCCCAGTTAAACACTGTTCACTGCGTTCCTCGACGGATGGCTGGGGTATCCCTCACTGATGTGAGGCTCCGACGGAACCAAGGGTGTCCCATGTCTATACTGCAGCTGGGGTGTAGGCTGTGGCTACAGTTTATCACATGGTTATGTTCCTCAGCCTTTGCCATACTTTCTGTGCTTTACCTCTTAAGTACATGCCAACTCGATTTGATCTCTCTCTCTCTCTCTCTCTCTCTCTCTCTCTCTCTCTCTCTCTCTCTCTCTCTCTCTGGGAACCTTTATGACCGCGTCGTGTAAAAGAATTCCTCGGTAGTCGCCAGTTTTTCGACACTTTCAATTTCGTTTAATTCGCAAATCCATCAGGCCACAGTGGATGATTTATGCCCGACACAGGACCCGGCAGGGGGGCGGGAAAAGAGGAGGGGAGGAAGAGGGAGCAAACGAGGGGGAAGGCAGGGAGGAGAGAAGGGGGAAGAGGGGATGACAGAGGCAATTCTACCTCGATCACACGAATACAAAGACCAAGTTGGGGACATAGGAGAGAGAGATGAGCGATCGGGAGAAGGGGAATGGACGACAACCAGATAACACTGATAGGCCAAGGGAGAGTGAGAGACGGGGATGCAAGGGGCGATGGAGATGAGGCGTTAGGGAACATAGGGTGGGAGCCAGCAGGACGGTGACAAAAGCTGAAAAGGGAAGGCAGTTAGGAGGACCGTGGTTGATTGCTTGGTTGGTTGGTTGGTTGGTTGGTTAGCGAGTTGGCTGGTTTGTATGTTTGTTTTTTGTTTGTTTGTTTGTTTGTTTGTTTGTTTGTTTGTTTGTTTGTTGGTTGGTTGGTTGGTTGGTTGGATGGCTGGTTGGTTAGTTAGCTGGTTGGTTGGTCGGTGGTTTGGCTGGGTGAATAGTTTGAAAATACTTTAGAAAAAACCTTGGAACACATTTTTTTTTCAATGTTACATGTGACTTTAAGGCGACATACAACATAAAAACAGTGGTCCAAGGTCATTGTACTCGGGACAAAAATTTCGACTTGACTCTTCGGTTGGAGGAAAGGGAGGTATGTATGTATCTGTCAAGCAATAGAAAGTATTAATGAATCCTTTTTGTATCAGCGATGGAGTCACAGATACGATGAGAGGCAACACCGACGACATACTCATGTGTAAAAACCAAGAAGCATGCATCTGTACAATGCAAATTCTGACTGGTATTTCGTCTTACGGTGATAAGCGACTTAGTTCTTCTCTTCTACTGCAGACAGCACAATGCTCTGGTTCCAATCATATCACCTCTGACAATTCCGATACCCAAATGGATCTTGTTGATATCGTATAGCCTATTACAATACCGATACGAACAAAGATCGAGCTCATATAGTATAGCCTCTTATAAGACCGATAGCAACCGATACGAAAAAATATTTAGGTGATATATCACAGCCTCCGATGTGACCGATACCAACGAACATCGAGGTGATACCGCAAAGCCTCTATCAACTCCGATACCAAGCGGCTCTCGCTTGTATTTTGCAGCCTCTGATAATGCTAACACCATAAGGCTCTAATTGACACGGTACAGCCTCTAATAGTCTCGAGACGAAGAAATTATGCTTTATCGTCTATCCTTTGGTATTCCCGATATATATAGGCATAGACTACGAGATATAGCATCAAGCTGTACAACCGATATCGTATAGCACAGGCTCGTCGTGGTCTTGACCAGCATCATCCTCCCTCCTACACTCGATGGTCCTGTCAATATCAAGAGGTCTCGACGAGTACAGAGGCTGTTCCCACCACGTCCCCAGACAGCTGTCGATAGCAGAACATTCCAGGTGTATCGTTCCAACGATACTCCTGCTAACAAGGCGTCTCTCTCTGCCTCCGCAGCATATTGGTTGACAACAGTAGATGTAGACGTCTTGAGTGGACCAAAAGGAGTGGTTTAGGGAGTGAAGTCCACCTTCTGCATCTAGTCGGTAAAACTTACCATATGAAACTATGTAATGTATGTACTGAAATATGAATTGTTACACATCTTATGTAATATCAACCCACTGGGGTCTGAGCAAGATCCTGTGATCCTTTTGCGCTACCGCGCACAGGATGAGCATGGGGTGCACAATAAACTTGCCGGGGACACCGGCGCAAATTAATCAGATCAGTCAACCGGCGTCTCTGGTTTGGTGGGCTAGATGAAGAGGTTGAAGGTTGAAGCTGACGTCTTTGGTGTGTTGAGCCAGGAGGGCTTAAGGGTTGAAGCTGACATCTTTGGCTTGTTGAGCCAGGAGGGGTTGAAGGTTGAAGTTGACGTCTTTGGTTTGTTGAGCCAGAAGGAGGGGTTGAGGGTTGAAGTTGACGTCACTGGATCGTTGGGCCAGATCGTAGGGCCAGAGGGAGAGGATGATGGTTGAGGTCGACGTCGTTTGGTTGAGTGGAGTAGAAGGAGAGGCTGAGAGTTGAAGATGACATCCCTGGTTGAGTTATTAGATGATACTCTGTCTTCGATACTGAGAAGGTATACATCTGTCGTCTCTTACTTCATTCTTTTTATATCAAATATCTCCAGTGGGAGAGCACCATAAGGTAGCCGCTCTTGCGGTAAAAGATGAAACTAAAATCGACGATCCCAACGTAAAGTAGGAATATTACAACGAGATGTGGAGCATTATTCCTCTGCGCATGCGACCCGTCTTCTGAATCTATACACTGACGTTCTAAGCCTTTAAGGATTTTGCAAAATCATGTTATATCAAAACAAAAATACAAAAATAATGTCATGCGTTATAGGCCTGTGAACTTGGCAAGGTTTCATCTTTGGCTACAGTGTGTTAAGTACAGAGAAGTACAGTACAGTAGTACAGAGAAGTAGTACAGAAGTAGTACACAGAAATGACGTGCAAGATGAATCTCGACCCCTCTTCCACGACCAGTCAGAGACACTAAACACAGAGGTGCCCCCCAGCTCCTCCTAGCCATCACCTGACGGGGTCAAGACTGGACCCCCTTAAGCCCACCTGGTTTATAACAGGATGTGCGGGTATATGATTACCATCAGACAAACCAGTTCTTCCTATAGCACTAGGTAGAGTCCGTCTCCCACAATACAGGTAGCGGCTCAAGTTCTGTTGGCAGAAGATATATATATATATATATATATATATATATATATATATATATATATATATATATATATATATATATATAATCCCTTGTAAAAGGTGTAATATGTTTTATATTTGGCAGATTTGTAAGGATCTTTATGTCAGACTTTAGCAACAAATATAGCATAAGAACAGGACAGGAATCTCATACTTTGTTTAATCATGTTAAACATTATGACCATTGTACAGACTGAAGTAACACTAATTCAGTTATTAGCTTTAACTCCTTCACCACAAGAAATATCATTGAAATTTTGTATCTTTAAATACACAACAAATTGTAACATGAATGTTACATGTGAAAGTGAATGTCTATACAAACTGGATAGCTTTATCGTTAGCAAAATTTGTAAACAGTTCCCTGTCCTGTCCTCATAATAAGATTATATGATAGGCATGTTGCCAGACCCGAACACCACCAACCGGACACACTTGTTTACCAATAGCGTCTTAGCTTTGCCTCTTCTTTGTATATCAAAACTGATTGTTTCAAGCCTTCTAACGAAGGAAAATCCTCACTTGGGCCCCTTCTTTGTTCCTTCTTTTGAAAAAGTAAAAACTGGAGGGGAGGATTTCCAGCCCCCCGCTCCCTCCCCTTTTTTCTTTCATTCTTATCAAGGAATTTATATTACTGATATCCTGAAGTGATTTTGAAATAATGAGCATTTCCTTCTACCTTGAGTCACGTTTCTTCTTACTGATGTGTTGGAGAGTGACAAGTGGTGTCACGTAAGGGTTGTGCGGACAGTGTGGAGGTAGGGGTACTTGCTGTGGCAACTGTTATCACAGTGATGGCATTATCTGTGCAAATGTCAGGGCCTACCCTACTGAAGGCCTTGCATTAATCACGACGGCTCTCTATGTGTCCTGGGCATCAATAAGCGACTTGGTTTGTTATCTAGTTATGTTAAAGTTAGGTTAGGTTAGGTTAGGTTAGGTTAGGTTAGGTAGAGTTAGATTACGTCTTAAGCTACACCGATGTTCCTCTCTTAACACAGTGAGCACCCTATTTAAGGGAATCTAATATCCTGTTCGCGTATGTAATGAACACATAGCTGGAGCCTTGAAGTGAATGATAAACATGATGAGTAGTAGTAATTTAACTTTTTGGTTGCGTAAAGGTCAGCTTCACATGGGTAATGCTTCGCAGTATATGTCATACTAGTGCCACTGAACTCCAATGTAAACAGTGTATATACACTGAATGTATTCCTCACGTCTAGTAAAACACCGTAGAGAGAGATAAGGTATATACGGTCGTTGCCTACAGACAATATGTGGTAACAACAGTTACCAATCACCAAAGATATGCGTTTGGGAGTAACGTGAGCATAGAGGCCATTGGGATGCTGTCCCAGGAGGTTTTGGTGTTGCATTAGCTCCATAGAGACGCAGGATGAATTGACAACGTATATTACCACTGGGGGCAACGAAACTGCGTAGTTTGCCAGTCTTGGTGCGACGTGGCTTTCCAACAGCTGTTGGAAGCCAGTCTGCAGTGATGTGCGCGTATACAGACAGGCTCCGAACGTCATAAGCAGAGATCATTCTCCAATCCAGCATCAGCAGCAGCAGCAGTTCGATGTTATCTAATTCACACTTGCACTTCATCACATTCATCCAAGGCTGCTAACCTTCATCATAGTCGCTATGATGCGATTCCATGAATAATCTTGATATGCACAATAGCATCACTACACACACACACACACACACACACACACACACACACACACCACAGCCTTAGTCTGCCTGGATTTTAAGGCACCAGAAATACGTATCGAACAAACGACCCTCATACTTCATTAATATCTACACCATACATCTATTTAGTGTTTAGCCAACTTTCATTTTCTCGCCTATGCCTTCCCTAGTTCAGACCTATAACTTTTTCATCGTTGAGAGAGAGAGAGAGAGAGAGAGAGAGAGAGAGAGAGAGAGAGAGAGAGAGAGAGAGAGAGAGAGAGAGAGAGAGAGAGAGAGAGAGATGGCTAAGGTACATGTAGACTGTCAGACAGGGATGTTTACAGAGTAAATCATATGGTTTATACATTCCTTTTTTGGGGGGGCGCGTGTGCGCTCGGGCAACTGGACCATTGTTGTGACCAGAACACCGCTCTCTCTTTGTCCCACTTCCCCCCGAGACCTATCTTCTCCCTCGTCCCTCTGCCTATCTACTCTTCCATTCTCTCCTGTTCCTACTCTACGTGTCCCCCAGTCCCAAGCCGGGTTCTGCGTCGGGCATAAATCATCCGCTGCGGACTGATGGATTTACAAACTAAACGAAATTGAAAGTGTCGAAAAAAAAAAAAACACACGGAGACTGATGAGGGAGTTATAAGTTTACGCGACAAGGTCATGAAAAAGTCCGGGGAAGAGAGAGAGAGAGAGAGAGAGAGAGAGAGAGAGAGAGAGAGAGAGAGAGAGAGAGAGAGAGAGAGAGAGAGAGAGAGAGGAGAGAGGATCTACACACAAAAAAAAGGCGGAACAGAAAAATGGTTCACCATACTGGTTTTATATAACCAAGCCAGTTTGTGATGGATGCAGACAGGGTTCTATCTATGCCTTACCCTTAGAATTTAGACATCGTGTATCTTTTCCACCAACACCACCTCCATATCTAATTGTTACTATCTGAGCTCCTCCAACACCCTTCTGTGGCAGCCTTGGTCGGCGGTAATGTTTCTTTTTTTTTTAGGAACACATTATAAAATCTGATCTTTAAAGATTAAATCATAAATTCATTTTCGAGAGAACTTACTGAATGTCTTTCAGCACATTGGATGTGCTCTCAAGAGCACGGCAAAAATTAAAATGTCAGAAGTATCGGATATGATGATGATGATAATAATGATAATAATAATAATGATAATAATAGTAAGAGTAGTAGCAGCAGCAGCAGCAGTAGTAGTAATGATGATAATGATAATAGTGATAATAATAATAATGATAATAATAATGATAATAATAATAATGATAATAATAATAATAATAATAATAATAATAATAATAATAATAATAATAATAATAAATGAAATAATGATAATGATAATAATAACATACAGAGGAGTGAGATGAAGGTCATGTAATTACGAAACCTCGTTAATTAAGCCTAATTCCGTGCCGAGTGAGGGACATTCTGCTCTCAGGTCTTGGCTCGACCCTGACTACTAATTGCCCTCCCTCCTCTGCCTTATTACGTCCGTCCCTGCCATTCTTTCCACCTCATTATGAATCAGCCTTGCATTCTTATCTCTCTCTCTCTCTCTCTCTCTCTCTCTCTCTCTCTCTCTCTCTCTCTCTCTCTCTCGTATTCAGGAGGACAAACTGTCTCTCTTTTCTATTTTTTCCCCATCTTTTTCCCTTGGCCAGAGTGATATGAAACTTGGGTGACCATGTGCCTTTGTTCAAACACATACAAGATAACAGTTTGCTTTTCGCGCATTCGGGGGCCAAACGGCCTTCCCTCGACATTGGAAAGATCGCACGGGTCATTAACCGAGCCTTCTCCAAACGTACTTCTTATCTCTTATCATTACACCATTCCCAGTATGATAGTGTAGATCAAGTACATTACAGTCTGAAGATAATACCCTCAACACCTCCACAAACCATGCCCAATGCAGTGGTTGAAACACGGACTTCCGTACTTAAAAAAGTGGGCCTTACTTTCCACTGCATACAGCTGTTATGCCTTATGCTGGAAAAAAGAAGTTTAGAGAGAAAGAAAAAAATCCTATTTCATAAATATTTCCACATTATCAACGTTTAGATTAAATATTTAATCTTAGTCTTCTTCATTTACTAATTACTGGACTAATGATCTTAAATGTAAAGTTCTGACAAGATTCTAATTCAACATGCACATCAGCATATATGGTGAAATTCTGAACAAACGCCAAAGTATTTATGTTATCATGAAAAATTCTAGGTATTTACCATGAAATTTTAGTGGGATTTTGCTGAAGTTTTCACCTTCAGATCTGAATGAAAATCTCAATAAACATGTTATTCATTATGATGAATAAGAATCTACAGTGAAAAAAATACCATTTCCTTATATTGTGCATGTTGATTACCTAAATATTATGTGCTAATTACTTGACTAATGAGCTTAAATGTAAGTTTTGACAAAAGATTCTCATTCAGCATGAGATTTTGAACAAAATCCAAAAGCTTCAATAGATAAAAGATTCCAGGTATTTTCCTTGAAATTTTGCTGGTATTTTGAATGAAATTTTGCTGGTATTTTGAATGAAATTTTCAAACTCTACAGATATAACTGTAAATCTCAATACAGAAGTTATTCCTTATGCTGAATAAGTATTTGGAGGGAAAAAATTTTAATTTCCTAATATCAATTTGCTATTTACTTGACAAATTAGCCTTAATCATCGTATAATATTGCAATTTCAAATCAAAATTTTTTGAGGTTGAATAAATACCTGAAATTTTTGGTATTTTTATGAGGTGACTAATTTCCTTCAAAATTTCAGTTTAGGACCAATTCTTTTTAATGCTGAATACGAATCTTGGTTTGAAATACTGTTTGGCGGTCATCAAGGCCTATAATCAATTATTACATTCTAAAAAGATTGTCATTCCTTTGGTTCGTATTAATCGGTTATACCTCTGCCAACTGAAGCATTATTATATATTTTCCATCATCGTTTCCAGTACTGAAGCGTTTCATCGTGTAATATCAAAATTCTAAAGAGAAAAGATTTTGGGCTAAAAAGATACCCTGCAATTTATGGTATTTTTCCAAGGGAAGCATTATTATATTGGATATGTACAGAATCTCACTATAGGTATGATTATCTTCATCCTCCTTTTGAATTGTCTTCATCCTCTTCTTTAACCTTACTTTCTTCCCTCCTCCTCTTTATATATAAATATTTTCTACCCATCTCTTCCAATGTCTTCATTTTCCCCGAGGCTCCCTCCCCTCAGTAAGAATATTTGGTCCACTCTCGTCTCGTTAACCAGCTTTACCTGTCGCAGGCCATTAGCAGTAACGACCGAGTCACCCAACTAATAACCACCAGTCAACGTTCGTTACGAAGAAGTCAAGAAAATTCCTCTCAGACCCTTTTTCCAGGAGCCTTCCAGCTATCCTTTACTAATGAGCAGTTGCCCATTTGGCCTTCGTCATCTCAATCCGCTTCTGTAACCTGACACATTTCACCCTCCCTCCTAACTAGATAGTTAACTCTCAATTGCCGTTGACTAGTATCCCCTTGTTACATTCGCGAACAGGAGAATGGGCCGGTCAGTATGGTATAACAGCCTTTACTATGAGGACCAGCTTCAGAAGCGGTCCTTGTAACTGGATTCTTATAATGGGCCAATTGACTGGGTAATGACCCTCTTGCTTCTACCATAACTGTACAACTCCTTAGGGTTTCTTTTGGTATTTTGATTTACATACTCTTCACACTGAAGTTTACTTTGTCGTATTACTCTCTTACTTTCTCTACGCAAATTCACATCAATTACTCTATCGTACTGGCAACTGGTCTCTGAGTTTCTTTTGAGCTAAATTCTTAGACGACAGGCACTTTTTACTTCACTGTACCACACCCTGGCATCAATCCAGAAATAGACCGTCCACTGCACGTGTGCTCCCTCTACTGCTTTGAAGGTTTTACTGAAGCGTTTCCATGACGTTTTCACTTACTGTATTATTCTAGGTTTGCCTGTCGAGAGCAATGCAAAGATCATTAAGATTCCTGCAATTCTGTATTCTTTTTCTCGACTGTCGTGTTGGCCAACATTACATGTAGACGTGAAAGTGACCTCAGTAGTAATTTGGCGTTGATTACTTGTACCAAACTTTTCTCTAATTTCAGTATTATGAACGAGATCCTCATTTGTAGTTAGAACTAAATGTAATATATTCTGGTCACCAGAAGGTTTCTCGACTAATTGGATTAGGGCATTAACAAACAAATTTAGGAGGAGTCCACACCCGGAGCTACTGGGAAAGGATTTCCCCCATTTTGGATATCGATATGTTAAAATCTCCCATAGAATCTAGTTCATTACAAATTTCTGCTAAATGATCATAAAAGCTTTCGTCTACCTCTAGTGTCAATGCGAGGGACGCATAAACTAGCTCTGCTGTAATTTTCTTACGAAGTTTATGTTTAATTTTCTACAAAACATAAATCGACATTCTCAATGGCTACATGTTATAGTGTAAACGGGATTTAAATAAGCTTTAACAAAGAACAAGGCACCACCGCCTACATTGTTTCTTCTAACCCTATTAAACAGAGTGTACAGTGGAATTACTTATTCGACAGGGAAATCTGTATTGTTGATGTGAGACCAAGATTCGAAAGTAGGAATCATATTGTATTCTTCCATCTAACGCTGTTGTCTCCAACTGTGAGATTTTACCGTGTATAGTCCGAAAGTTAACATGAGACTCAGGCCTATTCCGAAGGGTAGTGACGGAGGGGTATGTGTCTGCTCCACAAGGACTGTGTTTGATCGAGTAAAGAGATGGCAGGGTGAGAAAAAGATGAAGAGAGTGCGCCTAAGAGATTTGGAAATAATGGGAGGGTTTAAGAAGGCGGAGTTGACTAAGAGGGTATACGTATCAAAAGTGGAGGGGAAGAGACCAAACTGAAGATGGATGAAGTGAAAGATGTTTTTACATCGGAGCCTGATCTTGCAGAAAGGTGTTAGGCGTGCACAGGAATAGGGCGAATTGGAGTGATGAGGTATACGGGGGCGACGTGCTTAAACGGGCTAAACCAGGGCATATGAAGCAGTCAAGGGAAACCAGAGTAAGGTCTGTAGGGTTTTGCTGTGGGTAGGGGCCCTGGTTTCGGTGCAGAGACAGAGTATGGATGTGAGGAAATAAGGCCATTCTCTCTCTCTCTCTCTCTCTCTCTCTCTCTCTCTCTCTCTATATATATATATATATATATATATATATATATATATATATATATATATATATATATATATATATATATATATATATATGGAATTTATTAAAAAAGGGGGTGACTGTATTGTTGACTGGTTGGTAAGGTTATTTAATGTATGTATGACTCATGGTGAGGTGCCTGAGGATTGGCGGAATGCGTGCATAGTGCCATTGTACAAAGGCAAAGGGGATAAGAGTGAGTGCTCAAATTACAGAGGTATAAGTTTGTTGAGTATTCCTGGTAAATTATATGGGAGGATATTGATTGAGAGAGTGAAGGCTTGTACAGAGCATCAGATTGGGGAGAGCAGTGTGGTTTCAGAAGTGGTAGAGGATGTGTGGATCAGGTGTTTGCTTTGAAGAATGTATGTGAGAAATACTTAGAAAAGCAAATGGATTTGTATGTAGCATTTATGGATCTGGAGAAGGCATATGATAGAGTTGATAGAGATGCTCTGTGGAAGGTATTAAGAATATATGGTGTGGGAGGCAAGTTGTTAGAAGCAGTGAAAAGTTTTTATCGAGGATGTAAGGCATGTGTACGTGTAGGAAGAGAGGAAAGTGATTGGTTCTCAGTGAATGTAGGTTTGCGGCAGGGGTGTGTGATGTCTCCATGGTTGTTTAATTTGTTTATGGATGGGGTTGTTAGGGAGGTGAATGCAAGAGTTTTGGAAAGAGGGGCAAGTATGAAGTCTGTTGGGGATGAGAGAGCTTGGGAAGTGAGTCAGTTGTTCGCTGATGATACAGCGCTGGTGGCTGATTCATGTGAGAAACTGCAGAAGCTGGTGACTGAGTTTGGTAAAGTGTGTGAAAGAAGAAAGTTAAGAGTAAATGTGAATAAGAGCAAGGTTATTAGGTACAGTAGGGTTGAGGGTCAATTCAATATGGGAGGTGAGTTTGAATGGAGAAAAACTGGAGGAAGTGAAGTGTTTTAGATACCTGGGAGTGGATCTGGCAGCGGATGGAACCATGGAAGCGGAAGTGGATCATAGGGTGGGGGAGGGGGCGAAAATTCTGGGAGCCTTGAAGAATGTGTGGAAGTCGAGAACATTATCTCGGAAAGCAAAAATGGGTATGTTTGAAGGAATAGTGGTTCCAACAATGTTGTATGGTTGCGAGGCGTGTGCGCAGGAGGATGGATGTGCTGGAAATGAGATGTTTGAGGACAATGTGTGGTGTAAGGTGGTTTGATCGAGTAAGTAACGTAAGGGTAAGAGAGATGTGTGGAAATAAAAAGAGCGTGGTTGAGAGAGCAGAAGAGGGTGTTTTGAAATGGTTCGGGCACATGGAGAGAATGAGAGAGAAAGATTGACCAAGAGAATATATGTGTCGGAGGTGGAGGGAACGAGGAGAAGAGGGAGACCAAATTGGAGGTGGAAAGATGGAGTGAAAAAGATTTTGTGTGATCGGGGCCTGAACATGCAGGAGGGTGAAAGGAGGGCAAGGAATAGAGTGAACTGGAGCGATGTGGTATACCGGGGTTGACGTGCTGTCAGTGGATTGAATCAAGGCATGTGAAGCGTCTGGGGTAAACCATGGAAAGCTGTGTAGGTATGTATATTTGCGTGTGTGGACGTATGTATATACATGTGTATGGGGGTGGGTTGGGCCATTTCTTTCGTCTGTTTCCTTGCGCTACCTCGCAAACGCGGGAGACAGCGACAAAGCAAAAAAAAAAAAAAAATATATATATATATATATATATATATATATATATATATATATATATATATATATATATATATATATATATATGTATGTATATATATATATATATATATATATATATATATATATATATATATATATATATATATATATATATATATATATATATATATTATAAACATAGCATCCCTGAGGATAGGGGAGAAAGAATACTGCTCATGTATTCCTTGCATGTCGTAAAAGGTGAATAAAAGGTGTGAGAGCAGAGGCTGGAAATCCTTTCCTGCTGTTTTACTTTTCAAAATAAGTAATAGCGAAAGGGGGCCAAGATGAGAGGATTTTACACTCTAAGACTCAGTCATCTGTTCTTGACGCTACCTCGCTGACAAGAGAAATGGCGAATATATATCTATATATTTAAGTATAGTTAGCAGTAGGTTGGAGCTGCAGTTTGCACACCATTAGTCGAGTGTCATTTTGCCGTCGTCGGGAACTAATCTAACTTTCTCCGGAAGTTAGATTGATGTTCTGGGATAAATGTTGAGTCCGTCGTGTTTCCGGAGCCGCCGAACTGAGGGGTTCTAATGCATGTACAACTTCAAACCTTGGAAGCCAAAATACAAGACAGCCACAACCACATTGACGATCATGATCTGTACCACACAGTGATACTGAATATCATAAACTACTGATACTGAATATCATAAAATACTGAATATCATAAACTACTGATATTGAATATCATAAAATACTGAATATCATAAACTGCTGATACTGAATATCATAAAATACTGAATATCATAAACTACTGATATTGAATATCATAAAATACTGAATATCATAAACTACTGATACTGAATATCATAAAATACTGAATATCATAAACTACTGATATTGAATATCATAAAATACTGAATATCATAAACTACTGATATTGAATATCATAAAATACTGAATATCATAAACTACTGATACTGAATATCATAAAATACTGAATATCATAAACTACTGATACTGAATATCATAAAATACTGAATATCATAAACTACTGATACTGAATATCATAAAATACTGAATATCATAAACTACTGATACTGAATATCATAAAATACTGAATATCATAAACTACTGATACTGAATATCATAAAATACTGAATATCATAAACTACTGATACTGAATATCATAAGATACTGAATATCATAAACTACTGATATTGAATATCATAAAATACTGAATATCATAAACTACTGATACTGAATATCATAAATTACTTAATATAATAAACAACTGATACTGAATATCATAAAATACTGAATATCATAAACTACTGATACTGAATATCATAAAATACTGAATATCATAAACTACTGATACTGAATATCATAAAATACTGAATATCATAAACTACTGATATTGAATATCATAAAATACTGAATATCTTAAACTACTGATACTGAATATCATAAACTACTGATAATGAATATCATAAAATACTGAATATCATAAACTACTGATACTAAATATCATAAAATACTGAATATCATAAACTACTGATACTGAATATCATAAAACTACTGATACTGAATATCATAAAATACTGGATATCATAAACTACTGATACTGAATATCATAAAATACTGAATATCATAAACTACTGATACTGAATATCATAAAATACTGAATATCATAAACTACTGATACTGAATATCATAAAATACTGAATATCATAAACTACTGATACTGAATATCATAAAATACTGAATATCATAAAATACTGAATATCATAAACTACTGATATTGAATATCATAAAATACTGAATATCATAAACTACTGATACTGAATATCATAAAATACTGAATATCATAAACTACTGATATTGAATATCATAAAATACTGAATATCATAAACTACTGATACTGAATATCATAAAATACTGAATATCATAAACTACTGATACTGAATATCATAAAATACTGAATATCATAAACTACTGATACTGAATATCATAAACTACTGATACTGAATATCATAAAATACTGAATATCATAAACTACTGATACTGAATATCATAAAATACTGAATATCATAAACTACTGATACTGAATATCATAAACTACTGATACTGAATATCATAAAATACTGAATATCATAAACTACTGATACTGAATATCATAAAATACTGAATATCATAAACTACTCACACACACACACACAACACACACACACACAACACACACACACACAACACACACACACACACAACACACACACACACACAACACACACACACACACAACACACACACACACACAACACACACACACACAACACACACACACACACAACACACACACACACAACACACACACACACACAACACACACACACACAACACACACACACACACAACACACACACACACAACACACACACACACAACACACACACACACAACACACACACACACAACACACACACACACACACAACACACACACACACAACACACACACACACAACACACACACACACAACACACACACACACAACACACACACACACAACACACACACACACAACACACACACACACAACACACACACACACACAACACACACACACACAACACACACACACACAACACACACACACACAACACACACACACACACAACACACACACACACACACAACACACACACACACACACACAACACACACACACACAACACACACACACACAACACACACACACACAACACACACACACACAACACACACACACACAACACACACACACACAACACACACACACACAACACACACACACACAACACACACACACACAACACACACACACACAACACACACACACACAACACACACACACACAACACACACACACACAACACACACACACACAACACACACACACACAACACACACACACACAACACACACACACACAACACACACACACACAACACACACACACACAACACACACACACACAACACACACACACACAACACACACACACACAACACACACACACACACAACACACACACACACACACAACACACACACACACAACACACACACACACAACACACACACACACAACACACACACACACAACACACACACACACAACACACACACACACAACACACACACACACAACACACACACACACAACACACACACACACACACAACACACACACACACAACACACACACACACAACACACACACACACACAACACACACACACACAACACACACACACACAACACACACACACACACACAACACACACACACACAACACACACACACACACAACACACACACACACAACACACACACACACAACACACACACACACAACACACACACACACAACACACACACACACAACACACACACACACAACACACACACACACAACACACACACACACAACACACACACACACACAACACACACACACACACACAACACACACACACACACAACACACACACACACAACACACACACACACAACACACACACACACAACACACACACACACAACACACACACACACAACACACACACACACAACACACACACACACACACACAACACACACACACACAACACACACACACACACACACACACACAACACACACACACACACACACAACACACACACACACACACACAACACACACACACACAACACACACACACACACAACACACACACACACAACACACACACACACAACACACACACACACAACACACACACACACAACACACACACACACAACACACACACACACAACACACACACACACAACACACACACACACACACACACACACAACACACACACACACAACACACACACACACAACACACACACACACAACACACACACACACAACACACACACACACAACACACACACACACAACACACACACACACAACACACACACACACACAACACACACACACACACAACACACACACACACAACACACACACACACAACACACACACACACAACACACACACACACAACACACACACACACAACACACACACACACACAACACACACACACACAACACACACACACACAACACACACACACACACACAACACACACACACACAACACACACACACACAACACACACACACACACAACACACACACACACACACAACACACACACACACAACACACACACACACACACACACACACACACAACACACACACACACAACACACACACACACACACAACACACACACACACAACACACACACACACAACACACACACACACACACAACACACACACACACAACACACACACACACACACACAACACACACACACACAACACACACACACACACACACACACACACAACACACACACACACACACAACACACACACACACAACACACACACACACAACACACACACACACAACACACACACACACACACACAACACACACACACACAACACACACACACACACAACACACACACACACAACACACACACACACACACAACACACACACACACAACACACACACACACACACAACACACACACACACACACACAACACACACACACACACACAACACACACACACACAACACACACACACACAACACACACACACACACAACACACACACACACACACACAACACACACACACACACAACACACACACACACACAACACACACACACACAACACACACACACACAACACACACACACACAACACACACACACACAACACACACACACACACACACAACACACACACACACAACACACACACACACAACACACACACACACACACAACACACACACACACAACACACACACACACAACACACACACACACACAACACACACACACACAACACACACACACACACAACACACACACACACAACACACACACACACACAACACACACACACACACACAACACACACACACACAACACACACACACACACAACACACACACACACAACACACACACACACAACACACACACACACAACACACACACACACAACACACACACACACAACACACACACACACAACACACACACACACAACACACACACACACACACACAACACACACACACACACAACACACACACACACAACACACACACACACAACACACACACACACACACAACACACACACACACACAACACACACACACACACACACAACACACACACACACACACACACAACACACACACACACACACACACACACACAGCACCACCCGACCCCACTTCAGTAGCGAGAGAGGGAGGACCTTCCTTTACTCTTCTGACGAAGCTCTCACCGCCTGACCACTACCCGGCATTTATCCTCCTTACGGACCAGAGGATGTATAGAAGATGCTCACCCAAGTGGAAGACAGCACTTCCCAAGACGTACCGCCACTTAAAGCACTTAAGAATATCCTGTGGCAGGAGAGCGTGGATGTAGATCAGACTTGCCGTAAAGGGGTATATATTATGAGGTCTATTGACGCAGTTTAGTTCGTTAAGCAAATACTTTGTGCCTTTTTTTTTTCACTGCCACGCAGAGTTTGTTTATATATAAATGTGTGCTTCATTCCGTATGTGTGTGTGTGTGTGTGTACAAACATATACTCACACACACACACACATATATATATATATATATATATATATATATATATATATATATATATATATATATATATATATATATATATATATATATATATTATTATTATTATTATTATTATACTTTGTCGCTGTCTCCCGCGTTTGCGAGGTAGCGCAAGGAAACAGACGAAAGAAATGGCCCCCCCCCCCCCCATACACATGTATATACATACGTCCACACACGCAAATATACATACCTACACAGCTTTCCATGGTTTACCCCAGACGCTTCACATGCCTTGATTCAATCCACTGACAACACGTCAACCCCGGTATACCACATCGCTCCAATTCACTCTATTCCTTGCCCTCCTTTCACCCTCCTGCATGTTCAGGCCCCGATCACACAAAATCTTTTTCACTCCATCTTTCCACCTCCAATTTGGTTTCCCTCTTCTCCTCGTTCCCTCCACCTCCGACACATATATCCTCTTGGTCAATCTTTCCTCACTCATTCTCTCCATGTGCCCAAACCACTTCAAAACACCCTCTTCTGCTCTCTCAACCACGCTCTTTTTATTTCCACACATCTCTCTTACCCTCACGTTACTCACTCGATCAAACCACCTCACACCACACATTGTCCTCAAACATCTCATTTCCAGCACATCCATCCTCCTGCGCACAACTCTATCCATAGCCCACGCCTCGCAACCATACAACATTGTTGGAACCACTATTCCTTCAAACATACCCATTTTTGCTTTCCGAGATAATGTTCTCGACTTCCACACATTCTTCAAGGCCCCCAGAATTTTCGCCCCCTCCCCACCCTATGATCCACTTCCGCTTCCATGGTTCCATCCGCTGCCAGATCCACTCCCAGATATCTAAAACACTTCACTTCCTCCAGTTTTTCTCCATTCAAACTCACCACCCAATTGACTTGACCCTCAACCCTACTGTACCTAATAACCTTGCTCTTATTCACATTTACTCTTAACTTTCTTCTTCCACACACTTTACCAAACTCAGTCACCAGCTTCTGCAGTTTCTCACATGAATCAGCCACCAGCGCTGTATCATCAGCGAACAACAACTGACTCACTTATATATATATATTTCATGCTTTGTCACCGTTTCACGCGTTAGCGAGGTAGCGCCAGGAACAGACGAAGAAAGACCGTACGCGCTCACATCCATTATCTAGCTGTCATGCTGTTAATGCACCCACACCAGAGTTCCCTATCCTCATTCACGCCCCACAAACCTCATATATATATATATATATATATATATATATATATATATATATATATATTACTCTTCACACCACACAGCAATCATATGATGCAGCAACTTGCCGAGTATTGCGTGGTCTAGCTAGTGGTGGGGGCACACAAGCAGCCAGCTCTTGGGAGCAAAATCCAAAGTAATGCCTACAGAAAAGGGAAACTGAAACAACACTGCGACGTAGGGTAAGCGGGTCAAGTTCTGAAGTGAGCGCCTGGGAGAGTTTATAAGTTGGACCGCTTTTGACTCAATTCTGTGTAACCCGGAGTAGAAGTGTGGTATGTTGTCTGCGCTATACTGGAGGGAAGTTCTTTGCAGATTTGATTGAGATGTGAGTGTCAGGGAGAATGGAGGGTGGGTGAGCAACTGTAACAATGTGTGGATTTTGCACAAGTTTTATTATGATCTATTAGGGATGTGGTTGGTGAATAATGAATTTTTGAAAGGTGTTTCATAAGAATGCTTTTGTATTCTTTGAGAAAGAGAGTGTTGTTGGTCTGGATTAGAAGCAGACTTGGCAAAGGGTCATAGTTCACCAGGAAGCGAATTCAAGATGGCTCATGATGGGTCGCGAGTGTGAGATTTCGTGGATCATAAATTTCTGGTCGAGTTTCTCACAATCAGTTATTGTTCGCCAATTTACAACTTATTCTTAACTTACATACAAACACTTACGGTCATGATATTCAATATTACGGTCATGATTCGGTCAAACATCTCCTATGTTACAGTGCCTTAGCTCTGGAATATAATCCCCTAATTACACAAGTTTTTTGTAACGATGGCGAACACAATGCCGTGTTCTTAGTGAATTTCCATAAGATAAGGTAGTATTTGCGACAAAGGCGGTAAAGAGAAACAACTTTTCACAGAGTAGCTTGTACAATTTGTCATTTTCTTGTTATTCTCATTTTCTTAAATGAATTTTCGACACTTGCGGCTGGGGAAAATTGGCTTTGTTTTTGACACTCGAAGAAAACGGTTCTTCTTGTACCCAATGACGCAGCAAAATTTGTGTTTGTGGTGTATGCCTCCAGCTGCAGCAGAGCCACTTTAATGCATTTAACGCGATATCGTACGAGCACAGAGTGAACGTCGGACACTGGAAACTGTGGAATCATTCTATCTCGCTCTGGATAATCTCAAGAACTCCTGTAAACAAGTTAATCTCAAAAATACCAATTTCTGTTTTCCTGAAGATTCTACTTGTACCGTACGTTTGTATCAGAACAGAGATATCTTTATGAAATAAAGCCTAATTATCAACGTAGTGTTGGAAACTTCATGAAATGTACTCAGGCCAGACGCTTGTTCGGTCAACGGGTCATGGGTTAATGTGGGTTATGGGTAAAGTTCTGGCTGGCCACACGGGGTCACTGGTTTTACGATATCATCGGTCAAAGAAATTCTTGATATGATGGTGATGGTGGTGGTGGTATGTGTGTGTGTGTGTGTGTGTGTGTGTAGGTAGGTGGGTGAGTGGGTGGGTGGGACGGAGAGAGGCAGGAAGGTGTGCGTAAGCTGAATTTTCTCTACCGTTCGCCAAGAGTCGGGTGCTGCTGGCATTGTGGTTGATCATGTTAAGGAATGAGTGCCAATCTGCTGTCTGATCTCCGGCGTTAGGGCTGCTGATGGTGCCATATAGAGTCTGATTCTGCTCCACGGTGTGTACTGATGGTGAGGGGATCCGTCCGAGTGTTACTTTGTCCTACGGCGTCTGCAGTGTGTGGGGAAGAGGTGTAGAAATGACACTGCGCCTTATTGTTAATTATAATATACCTGACACTTATAATATGTGCACTCTTCGCTGACCTCTGAAATTCTTTTCGCCTAAGAGGATGAATTTACATAAGAAATTGAAAACAAAATCATACAAAACCCCCCAACTCAATCTGATCCCTTTGACCTCATGAATTAATCAGTAACACAACACAGAATGAAGAGTTTACATAACATTGATCCCGCCTGAAACAAAGCTCACGAAAATAACGCAGTGTCAAGTTATAGCCAACCATGCGTTACCTTACTAAGTAAGGCAACTTCATTCTTTAATTGGGTGGTAGAGGAATAGAAGAGGAGCTGGGACAGGGGAAGAGATAGCTGGAGATGGAAGAGAAGACTGAAGTGTGTGTACAGACGTATATAGTGTAAGTTTTTTGATGCAAGTGAGCGATTTTCTGGAAGCGTATTTTTAGTGTCTTCATTATATACCCCCAGACAGACTGAGGGTTTGTGTGTAATAGTGTTGTATCTTTGATGAAGGAGATTCCTTAACTGAGCCAAGCATTGTTCGTTACTCACATCGATGTAATGACAGGAGCCTCCATGCGTGCTTTGAGTCTTCGAGGGAACCAAGTGTGCTCCACGTTCGTACTGTGGTCGAGATGTCAGACTGCTTCGTGGTTTTCATTATGATTGTCTTTAAAGTCTCCGCCATACTTTCTTGGTTGGGTCTCTCACATGTGTACCAATTAGTTTAATCTTCAGGCGTTTGTGCTGTTCTACGGTCTTTTCAATAGGGGGTATTTTTCACTAGTGAACAATCGTGGAACCTTGTCTTGAATCCTCTGTAGTCTCAGCATGAATGATTTGGAGGTGAGGAACGCTGGTACAAGTTAGGATAGGTATCATCATGGATGTGACTAAGCGCTATTCTTGTTCTCCGGAATGTGCCAGAATTTGTTCAGACTAGTCAGGGCTGATTTCACCAGCGCGGATCTCTAGTTTAATATGATCTACCACCAGTCCCCTTGATGTCAGTGTGTGACCCAGGATTCTTCACCTGTTCTTGTGGGCAGTCACGTTACCTTCTGTGGTTATATCGTGGAGTTTTATTCTTGTAAGCGACAAAATATTAAATTTGTTTTTGGTTATATTTTCCATTCCTTTTCGAATTCATTTAGATTCGTTGCGTCTGACTGTACTCAACGGGTGTGTTCCGGGACCGAATTGTTCGAGACTGCTATTCGAACGGTGTCATCGGCATAAATGTCCATGTCCCTGTCACCAACCGGTGGGAGAATGTCAGCTGCGAAAGTTATGAAGAGTGTCGGTGACAGTACGCTGCCCTGTGGGACCTCGCTTAGCAGAATTGGGGTGACGTTGAAGAGATGACGATACGTTGCGTTGGTTTGGAAAGTGACACGGTACATTTTCAATAATTTCTGTCATGTCTAGTAGTAGAGAACAACCTGAGTGCTGGCATATACCAACTGCAGATCCCCCGAGACCAGGTAAAAACCAGAGATACTGCTGGAACTCGTTTTACACGGCCACAACACGACAGTGGTATAATCAAAATGTCTTTCTTAGATGAAATTCTAATGATAATATCTTTGGTTTAAGAGAGAAAATATGTACCTCTCCTATCAAGCTAAGGTTCAACCCTTCACAGTGTCTCATCTAAGACAGCACACTATTCATTGATGGCCTCTCATCATTTTCAGCCTTAGCAAGAGGGAGGTGTACACGAAGAGGTGAAGCTGGAAGCCTTACTGAACACTCTTAACAGTTAAGTACAGATGGATTTCTCAACTTATATGACACAATGCCATTAACCACCATAGCCAACAGAAGGCATTTTGGCGTTTGGTGAATATGGAAGTATACAGCTCCTGTTTGACTGATGTATAAGGATGTATACAGCCTAATATTTGATTGATGTATATGGATGTATACAGTCTTCTGCCTGACTGATATATGTGGATGTTTACAGTCTTCTGCCTGATTGATGTATGTGGATGTATACAGTCTTCCGTTTCATTAATGTATATGAATGTATACAGCGTTATGCTTGATTGATTGAGTGATAAGAAAAAAAAAAAAGAATTGCACGGTCATCTTGTAAAGCTAACGCTCTCGAGCTGAAATGCTCACTTACGTTGAATTCGAATGAGACATACAACTAAACAGCACGAACCTTCATTCCAAGTCCCATATAACATGCACTAGTTAATTCTTTCTGTTTAACACGTAACGTATCAAAATGTTGAGCACGCTTGCTTCAAAGCAAAGACCTCGATCCATCACTCAACAACATGCACTGAACAGGTCAACGGTAAAAACCTTACTGCATGCCAATATTCAGCGTCAGCATTATCTTATTGAATTCCAACAGCATTTCGCTGAAAGCTTTCCAGAGTGATGAATTAAAAAGTCAGTAACACATCACTGAACCACACCAGCATGTAAGTCAAAGACTGATAGAATGCTATGCTAAAAAGTTAATAACACATTCAATCCCAACTGCGTAGACCTGAGTTATTTGGAACATAAAGTAAAAAGCTTGTGTGTGTCACAACAGTCAAAAACGAACATAAGAACTATGATATTTGATGGCCAAGATGTATAAAGTTATCCGTAGCCTCGTGACCCAACACAAAAGCTTTGAAACCTACATAGTTTTACTTTTTGTCTTTTGTACTTCGTTCTACGGTGCATTCTACAATGATCTGCTGCAACACTCCCCTCTCGCATCTGCTGGGGGCGAAGCAGAATGTGAGACTGAATGTGGGAGGAGTGGAACAGTGGTGACGTATGGATGAGCACACCCATCCACCCACCCACACACACACACACACACACACACACACACGCCACAATGATGGCACCTTTTATACTCTTTTTTATCCTTATCAATGATGCCCATTTGTGAACGCACCTGCTCGACGATAGGGGGTCGATGACAACTATTGGTATCAGCGATGATAAGAACCTTTCCCAGTATCATTCCTACAGAACACCTTCAACGGCTTCCTGAATTAGATCCCCACCATACCAACTGACCGTGGCTTGTGAGAACACGTGACCACGTGAGCCTTTCCATCACTCCAAAGTGGAGGTCACTAATGCCACGTGTCAACCACGCCACCATGAAGCGAACAACGTGCCTGTGGTCGTATATCTGAGCCTTGCTTCCAGACAGATCCCATCCCTGTGGTCCAGTTAGGTTTCAACCCCTGTGAAACTATTCGAGCTTTCGCGTGTCTCGGTATCGCTGCGAACGACAAAGCTAGAAGTGATAGGTCAGCATCCTCATCAGATCTTCAAGTTATCGCCTGTACATTCTTCGTGGATTCAATACACTTTGGTCTCCTGAACCTAAACTCAAGAAGACCTACATAATCACCGTGCATCCCTAACTTCCCTCGTCCAAATATCTTCCTAATCTTATACACAGAAATAATTAGTTGGTAAAAGTGCGGCGCAGAAATGGACGTACAAGATCATCATGTCTCTCTCACATTACCTGTCAAGTGGAGCTCATCTCAATGATTCCGAAGTCTGCATGAGGCAAGGACCAAATAAATTCTCCCTTTCGTATTTTGAGGGAGTGCGTTCCTGAAGCTCCATCCGTGCTTCCCTCTGTGTATCTGTAAAAGAAATTTTTTCTTTTTAACTCTACTGAAAAAGATGCCTTGGCACAGCCAATACCAAAGAAAGGCGACCATTGCAACTCTCCAAAATATCATCCTCTTGCTGTTAAGTTTCTATCTGCAAAATATTTTCACTCTCTCCTCAATTCCCATGTAAGTCTATCATGGAGGCCCCCAGAGAACACAATCTATATTTGGCTCTAAGAAAACTGAGTCCTATTCAGATGACGATCGGTTCTACAACAGCCTGACTCATCAACTCTTCCAGTCTGACCTCGAAACATAGTGTTTCTGCTCCAGACTGCCCAAGTGCCTCCGCCATTAGTTAGATCATGTAACACTTGGCAAACCGTTGCTTCATATGATTACTGTGTGACCGTCAGCAACTCAAGCTTGAGCTGTTGATCTATTTTACCCGCATCCCTTCCTAATAAATCAGTTTCTCAGTTTGTCAAATACTCTTAGCCTACTTTTATATTCCCCTTAATACCATAAGCTTTTGCTCTGAAGAATCTGTGTCAGATATGCTTGAAGAAACTGAATGATTTGCATGTGGCATTTATGGATCTGGTGAAAGTGTATGGTAGGGTTGATAGATATGCCGTGTTGAAAGTATTACGAATATATGGTGCAGGGAGGAAAGCTACTAGAAGAATCAAAGAGTTTTTCATTACGAGCGTAAGGCCTGTGCGATGATGGGAAGAGAAGAGGGTAAGTGTTTCAAGGGGAAGGCGAGACTGCGGCAGCGGTGCATGATGTCACCGTGGAAAGGCGAGGAAAGTGAATGCAAGGTTCTTGAAAAGAGGAGAAGATATGCAGTTTATCGAGGGTGGTTGGAGCCTTAGATACGAGCCAGATACTGTTTGCTGATGACATGGCGCTTGTGGCAGATTCGAGTGAGAAACTGCAGAAGCTGGTATCCGAGTCCGGGAGGGTGTGTGAAAGGTGAAAGTGAAAAGTAAATGTGAATAAAAGCAAGTTTATTAGATTTAGCAGAGGGAAATGACAGGTTAGTTTGAATATGAGTATGAATGGATAGAGCCTAGAAGTGGGATGTGGCAGAGAATGGAACCATAGAAGCTGATGCAAAGCGCGGGTGAGGGGGCGAAGGTCTCGGACACGTCAAGGACTGTGTGGAAAGAGAGATCCACGTCTGTAAGGGTTTAGATGGGTAGATTCGATGGTACAGTAGTCCCGACGGTGTTGTATAGATGCAAGGCCCTAAACAGTCAAGTATAGAAGAGGGTGTGTGTGTGTGTTATCAGAAATGAAGTGTACGAGGACAATATGTGGTGTGAGGAGACTTGATTAAATAAGAAATGTGAGGGTAAAACAGATGTGTGGCAGCAAGAGGAGTATGTACTTAGAGAGCTGTGGAGAGGAGAGGTTGGACATGAGGGCATACATGTCGGAGGAAGTAGAAGGAACATGGAGAAGGCGTAACCAAGTGGTAAGTGAAAAGATAAAGACGCTTTCATCGCTCGGTGTCTGAACATGCAGGAGGATGTACAACGTGCAGAGGATAAAGTAAACTGCAGTGATGTGATATAATAGGAGTGATGTGCTGTCAAAGGGGTGGACCATCACATGTGAGGCAGTAACGGGAAACCACGAAAAGGTCTTGGAATCTGCTTTTGATACTGACCAATCGATTCTTCACTCTTCAGCACCATAACTTAACTGAATACGGTGAATGTGTACTCTCGAGTACAATAATTTCACACCTGAGTACGATAACATCACTCTCGAGTGCAATAAATTCACTCTTAAGTCTGATTGGCTCTGCTCTGAGTATAATACTCATATATATACACAATCACTGAAACCATGGCTCTCATGGGGATACACAATATCGTACGCAATATTATGGTGTTCTCGAGCGTTGGAGTCGTACCCACATATCTACGTCATCTCGCACAAAAGGCTTGAACTCTTATTCATGAGCTGTAACTCCCCCCATCGAGCTGCGACCTTCGTCCTGATCCCTACCGGCAGCTTCATCTCGCAGCTGAGAGAGGCAAATGCCCCCACCTCTCACAGCTGCAGAGGAAGATCTCCCCTTCTTACCTGTACAGCCGACACATTTTCACAATAGCGACATTCCCCTTCACATCTGTACATCTTTCTCTCGCACAGATGTCCTGCTCCAGCTGACAACTTGCAGTCTCCTTTTTGCTGACGTTCCACTATCTCTCAAAGATACACACTTATTCTACGCAGGTACAAAGCATTTTTTCGCAGCTCCACTGCTTCCAGTCACAGCTGCAAGGATTTTCCTCCACAGTAGCACTATTTCTCTCATTAGATAAGCAGCTCTTTTTCACGGGATAACAGTTCTCTCTACTGGTTCACGACAGCATAGTTCCTAACAATGGTTCACAGGAGAATATTTCCTTTCAGTGGTTCACAGCAGCATACTTCATTCTAGTGGTTCACAGCATCACACCTTCTAGTGGTTCACAGCAGTATACTTCCTTCTAGTTGTTCACAGCAGCATACTTTCTTCTAGTGGTTCACAGCAGCATAGTTTCATCTAACGGTTCACAGCCGCATAGCTCCTTCTAGTGGTCCAGAGCTGCACTGCTCCTCTTAGTCTTCATTCTTCGTAACAAGGCTTCCTCTCACACCAGCATAACTTCATCAACAAGTAGCATAACTTCTTGCACCAGCACAGCTTACTGGTCTCAGAAAGACCTCCCTCCAGCTTCTCCTGCCACTTGCCGTTGACTTATTGTCGAGGTAAGCTGCGTGTTCAGCTACAGATGAGCGACTCCGCCCAGAGAAGTAAGAGGTATTAGTGGACCAATTAGCGAGTATACAACCTAGCTGACCGAGCCGACACACACTGCCTACCATTACAGCGTTGCTAATACATCATATATACCCTGACAACCTCACAACAAAACCTAACCTAGCTACTTCAGCCGAGCCATCTCAAACCACGACGCTGTCAGGACACAAAGCCAATCTTAACGACCTCACCTTAATAGATCTGTACACGACCCCACCTGAGGTAACGTAGTCGTATGTGTTCCCAAGTGTTCGTGGGGGCTGCTTCCCAGTTGCTTGGAGGTTTTACTCGGGTAAGCAAACATGTCTACAACCTAAAATATCTTAATGTTATAAAATAGTAACTCAAAGTAATACCCTGACTTTCATCTATGAGATGCCATTCTCTTGTCCTGTACCTACTTCACTACTTATCTAACAGCTTTAATACGAACATCAGGAACAAACAATTACGTGTTATTCACAAGTTTAAAGATATCTTTACACGAAAATTTATTACCTACCCCAGTCAAATGTAACTGGGGGAATAAAACGGTTTCCCACAGCAGCCCAATGAGGTACCAGTTCTTATCGATATACTTGATATCAAGTGGACTTATTACACACTATCAATTAAGTTCGCTAGACCTTTGGGACGTTCCTCTAAGAGGGACTGTCCGGACCTTCCCAAGAACTGAAGTTCGTCTTCAGGATGCATTGCGAGGAATTGACTGTAATCACCTCGCTCATACTAAATATATTTCTATTTACATGGGAAAGTTTCTTCAGACCCCCTTGAAAACTCGTGTAGAGAGTTACTTACTTCTTCCCAAGCATGTTGGAAAAGACGTAATGAAAGAGAACTAAAGTAGTTTTTGTGGAGTTTTGAGCCCTATTTCCAACGCCATCCAAGTTGCAACATCTTCTGTGGCCAGCTTCTCACTCTCTGTACTGTAACACGCTCGGTTCTCCTTCAACCACACTTAGTCTTGATGATAGCTGAATGTCCTCTCGATTATAGCGTTCTCTGCTCACAAAGCGAGTGTCTCCACTCGCTAACAGTTCCCCAGAAGCATATATCTTCTCTTGTAGGTCTGACAGGCTTTGAGTAAGGACAGAATAGTTATCTAAAAGAACTTATGGATGCTGAAGGCATTGCTGATAACATTGCTGACATTCCATCCATTATAAAGCTGGGGAAAATTAACATATTCATGAAATAAAGTAGATAGATTGAGGATACTCTTGCGTGCTCAGTATAATCAACTGATGGATTCTCCTGTGGAAATCTGTAGCATCTCTTCAAAACAAATCTTTTCGTCTCGAGTATTTTACTTCAATTCATAAGAAATATAATATATATATATATATTTTTTTTTTTTTTCTTTTTTTAATACTTTGTCGCTGTCTCCCGCGTTTGCGAGGTAGCGCAAGGAAACAGACGAAAGAAATGGCCCAACCCCCCCCCATACACATGTACATACACACGTCCACACACGCAATATACATACCTACACAGCTTTCCATGGTTTACCCCGGACGCTTCACATGCCTTGATTCAATCCACTGACAGCACGTCAACCCCTGTATACCACATCGCTCCAATTCACTCTATTTCTTGCCCTCCTTTCACCCTCCTGCATGTTCAGGCCCCAATCACACAAAATCTTTTTCACTCCATCTTTCCACCTCCAATTTGGTCTCCCTCTTCTCCTCGTTCCCTCCACCTCCGACACATATATCCTCTTGGTCAATCTTTCCTCACTCATTCTCTCCATGTGCCCAAACCACTTCAAAACACCCTCTTCTGCTCTCTCAACCACGCTCTTTTTATTTCCACACATCTCTCTTACCCTTACGTTACTCACTCGATCAAACCACCTTCACACCACACATTGTCCTCAAACATCTCATTTCCAGCACATCCATCCTCCTACGCACAACTCTATCCATAGCCCACGCCTCGCAACCATACAACATTGTTGGAACCACTATTCCTTCAAACATACCCATTTTTGCTTTCCGAGATAATGTTCTCGACTTCCACACATTCTTCAAGGCTCCCAGAATTTTCGCCCCCTCCCCCACCCTATGATTCACTTCCGCTTCCATGGTTCCATCCGCTGACAGATCCACTCCCAGATATCTAAAACACTTCACTTCCTCCAGTTTTTCTCCATTCAAACTCACCTCCCAATTGACTTGACCCTCAACCCTACTGTACCTAATAACCTTGCTCTTATTCACATTTACTCTTAACTTTCTTCTTCCACACACTTTACCAAACTCAGTCACCAGCTTCTGCAGTTTCTCACATGAATCAGCCACCAGCGCTGTATCATCAGCGAACAACAACTGACTCACTTCCCAAGCTCTCTCATCCCCAACAGACTTCATACTTGCCCCTCTTTCCAAGACTCTTGCATTTACCTCCCTAACAACCCCATCCATAAACAAATTAAACAACCATGGAGACATCACACACCCCTGCCGCAAACCTACATTCACTGAGAACCAATCACTTTCCTCTCTTCCTACACGTACACATGCCTTGCATCCTCGATAAAAACTTTTCACTGCTTCTAACAACTTGCCTCCCACACCATATATTCTTAATACCTTCCACAGAGCATCTCTATCAACTCTATCATATGCCTTCTCCAGATCCATAAATGCTACATACAAATCCATTTGCTTTTCTATGTATTTCTCACATACATTCTTCAAAGCAAACACCTGATCCACACATCCTCTACCACTTCTGAAACCACACTGCTCTTCCCCAATCTGATGCTCTGTACATGCCTTCACCCTCTCAATCAATACTCTCCCATATAATTTACCAGGAATACTCAACAAACTTATACCTCTGTAATTTGAGCACTCACTCTTATCCCCTTTGCCTTTGTACAATGGCACTATGCACGCATTCCGCCAATCCTCAGGCACCTCACCATGAGTCATACATACATTAAATAACCTTACCAACCAGTCAACAATACAGTCACCCCCTTTTTTTAATAAATTCCACTGCAATACCATCCAAACCTGCTGCCTTGCCGGCTTTCATCTTCCGCAAAGCTTTACTACCTCTTCTCTGTTTACCAAATCATTTTCCCCTAACCCTCTCACTTTGCACACCACCTCGACCAAAACACCCTATATCTGCCACTATGTCATCAGACACATTCAACAAACCTTCAAAATACTCACTCCATCTCCTTCTCACATCACCACTACTTGTTATCACCTCCCCATTTGCGCCCTTCACTGAAGTTCCCATTTGCTCCCTTGTCTTACGCACCCTATTTACCTCCTTCCAGAACATCTTTTTATTCTCCCTAAAATTTACTGATAGTTTCTCACCCCAACTCTCATTTGCCCTTTTTTTCACCTCTTGCACCTTTCTCTTGACCTCCTGTCTCTTTCTTTTATACTTCTCCCACTCAATTGCATTTTTTCCCTGCAAAAATCGTCCAAATGCCTCTCTCTTCTCTTTCACTAATACTCTTACTTCTTCATCCCACCACTCACTACCCTTTCTAAACAGCCCACCTCCCACTCTTCTCATGCCACAAGCATCTTTTGCGCAATCCATCACTGATTCCCTAAATACATCCCATTCCTCCCCCACTCCCCTTACTTCCATTGTATATATATATATATATATATATATATATAGTTGTTTGGCAGCTTCAGAAGGATCACATCAAACAAAGATTCACCTGGTTCGACTACGGGTTCACACGAGCTTTTGAAACATTTCCTGGCATATCAACAGCCATACTCAGGCTTCAGTTGCTTCAGCACAAATTATATACACCTCAAAGGTTTCACATCCGTACATTCTATATTATCGTGTTTGCAACGACACTATCCTGCAGGAATTTGTGAATTCAAAGTTCAGAGGTGATGTTGTGGCCTTGATATCATTATCAACTAATTATCTGCGAGAATAATTTACCTAATGAATTATACAAGTTCGTTATTCCGAACAGTACTACACTTTCACTCATGTTTACTAACTGTCTTTAAGATAAAGTAAACTGGTCATTAAGCTTCAAATAGAAAACCTTTATCAATAAAGTCAATAAATATTTTGACCAAATGGAAAGCTTTTGTTAATACAGATTTTGACCAAATGGAAAGACCTTAACTCTAAAGGTTTTGACGGAATGGAAAGCGATCAGTCTATATCAAGTTAAATATGTGACTCATTCTTCATAGACAGTGTCCCCGCCCCTCACCCGTCAAAAAGCTGACGCGAGATGTGCGAGTCAAGAGGCAGCTGTGGCTTCGGAACTGTTTGACTTCAGTTGTCACAATAGGGGAATGTGAATCTTGCATAATGTTACTCTTCTCTCTCCCTCCCTCCGTCCCTCCCTGTTACAGAGTCTCTCTCTCTCTCTCTCTCTCTCTCTCTCTCTCTCTCTCTCTCTCTCTCTCTCTATGTATATATATATATATATATATATATATATATATATATATATATATATACATATATATATATATATATATATATATATATATATATATATATATATATATATATATATATATATATATATGTGTGTGTGTGTGTGTGTGTGTGTGTGTGTGTGCTGGTATGTAAGCTCCAGGCCTAGTCCAGCAACCTCTGTCACACAACAGGGCTGTGTCCCTTGAAGACAGCGTAACGAAAGGAAGAGAGAGAGAAGTGAAGAGAAGATAATCAGTGTTGTCACATCAGTCCAACCGTATGCGCCATTACAGTTGTTGAACGTTTAACAGTTCGTATGGAACTTACATCATGGGGGAGGCGATCAGATGTGCTGAAATCAGCTATTGGCCAAAGCGCAGCACCTGATTAGTGCCAGGGGTCGTGGGTCACAAGCCGTGGGAGGCTGGCACTCCCCCCCACAACCCCTCCATTACACCTCTCATCCCGCTAGGCAGGTATACCAATCGTAGGCACTTTCTGAAGATTTCTTCAGCTAATTAAGGAGGAGTAACATCAGATGGTACAAATAATGTCAGTGGTCTTGTGTGTCTGATCCTTCATAGCTTGTATCACGAGTGTAGCTGTAGATTAACTTGTAGAGGTTGCAGCAGTGTGCTCAAATGCGACATGGCACTTGCTTATAGCATGTTAGCCATACAGTCAGATGAGTGATAAGAAAATGCAGTAAGGAAAGTTGCAATTAATAACACAAAGACAATGAGTCGAGCGTGGATAGTTGACGGTACGAACTAGCAAAGAGATTAATCAAGGAAAATATATTAACACCACTAGGCATTTTCAGCTCGGCTCAGAGCCTAGACGAAATCAGTACTGGGTCAGTCAGGCCAAGATCGGCGTACAGACAACTCGACAACGAGGAGGTTTGCTTAGCTCGGGGGAGGGGGGGAGGAGGAGGAGGAGGAGGAGGAGGAGGAGGAGAGAGAGAGAGAGAGAGAGAGAGAGAGAGAGAGAGAGAGAGAGAGAGAGAGAGAGAGAGAGAGAGAGAGAGAACAAACATCTCTCATACTCCTCGGTCATACGTCGCAGTGTCACAGTAGGATGTGTTTAAAGGTCTCAGCCTCATTCCCTGTGTGTGGGTAACGAGCCGATGAGAATGTGCCTGTAAGGGAGTACTGTTAGCCTGTACTTTGACAAGGTCCTAACTGGGAGGAGACGCAGAAGGTGAGCTGTACCAAGGACGTGATCAGGGCGAGGCTACGGTGCTGCGAATGGTACATGTACGGAGCGACTTGACGCAAAGGACGCGGTCCTTCGCTAGAACAAGGACGCCCGTACGTACGGACGCTGTGAAATCATTAGTCTACAGCTAAGCTCATGCAACAAATTGATAGGCCATGAAACGTCCTATAACACCAGGGACCTGAGAGGGAATGGCCAGCCATAACCATGTTGTGTGCCAGGAACGATTGTAGCTTGAAATTTTATCGAGTAGCCTATCATTAAGATGCCGCGTGACAGCAATTATTCCATCTTACCAAGCTAGTATTTACTGGTATTATTACCATCGTCATTAATATATGGCTAGAATGTATTACCATTTTACAACGCATGTATCGTGACTCGCAGCGTTGTAATAATCGATGTGTTAGAATTTTCTTATTGAGCTTCTACATGATTTTTAACTATGACACATTACTTTTATCCTTATCTTATGTAGGCATTACATGTAGGAATGTTATGGGCCTTTGCCTTGCCTTTAGACGGTAAGTAGTCACAATGAGCTTGGCAGTTCAACGGTTTAGCTGGGTCAATAATGTCATTATTAAGGAGTTTTACTGAAGCCATGGATTATGGCCCCCCCCATGCAACTCTTGATTACTGCTATTAGAACGATATAATCCCTGTACTAATTAGTTCCGGTACTAAATGGTCTTTGTTTTTCTTTTTCTAATATTCTCTCTCTCTCTCTCTCTCTCTCTCTCTCTCTCTCTCTCTCTCTATATATATATATATATATATATATATATATATATATATATATATATATATATATATATATTAAAGGGCAGGACCGGGAAGATAAGACGACACCATGAACATGTGAGTCTGTCCTCCAGCTGGCGTTGCACAACACCTTCCACGCCAGCCACCTTACTGTGGTCATGGAACCTGATGGTGGGTGAAGCGTGAAGACTCACTGTGACTTGCTTACGTATAGTTCTGGGAAGTGTGCTGCTTTGTGTGTGTGTGTGTGTGTGTGTGTGTGTGTGCTGCTTTGTGTGTGTGTGTGTGTGTGAATTTCTATATCATGCAAATATATGCCGAAAAAACAGAAAACAGTCTTGAAAAGTCATGTGTCTCTCCTTTCCAATCATCAGCTATGCAAAACATCCGCTCAACCCGGCTTCAAGACACACCCTCACATTCGACCACTTGTACCAACCACTCACAAAGTACACAACTGAAGCAAGAACTCACAAAACAACACAACACACACACAAACACACACACACACACACACATACACACACACACACACACACACACACACACACAGATAAACAACTTTATCACATGTATTTTACTTATCAACCAAATGATGTGAAATACCCAATTTTTGTTAGTTTTAAATGCCTTAGTCATATCTAAACTCTTAAGAGGGTTTGAATATACGATCGTATCATTTCTGCCCTAATTCACCACAGATATAAACTGTGAGGCAATGCACAGCAGAGTGTCGAGGAAAGAGCATCAACAAACACAGGGATAACAGACAGTGGCAGCCCACCACCACCACCACCACCCTCACTTGATCTAACCATCTGGGTCTCGTCTTCATCGTTGACTGAGTCGGGTCGCTCGCTAGTCGACTCAGGAGAGAGATAACCTGTGTCCTCGAGTCATGACATCACTGCTATGCACAAGGAGTGATGGCCTTTGCAATCTTGCTGAAGACCCGCTAGACTAACAGCATCAGTGATACAGTGTTGGTTACAACTCTGAGGGCTTCAGGAATAATGGGAAATGTGCAGGTTTTTGGTGGCGTTAGTCTCAACCCAGGATCCCTAGAAAATCGACCTCTCTGTTGATCTTGACTTCATAAGTCTCTGAAGGTCTAAAATGGTGGTTCGAGAAACACAAGTTCAACAGGTCATCTGAAGGCAAATACGTTTCGCTATGAGAACGATTTGGTCGAATATTTTCAGTACTTTATCTATCAAGGAACAAGATTTCGTTAGATTAAAATAAAAATATGTCCCAAATGTATCGTAAATATTCAAAGTAAATCAAGAAAGAAAGAAGAGATTTTAAAGGAATCAGTGCTGTAAACTATTGACTTATTACTCTTTATCAAAGGCGCGCACACACACACACACACACACACACACATATATACATATATGTACATATATATTGAAAAGGATCACAATTTTGCGCGTGATCAAGTATATTCCTATGAGTCCACGGGGAAAATGAAACACGATAAGTTCCCAAGAGCACTTTCGTGTGATAATCACATCATTAGGGGAGATACAAGAAAGAAATATAAGTCATCTGATATACAACGAAGAGACGTAGCTAGGACGCTATTTGGTAAACACGTGATTGTCCAAGACAATCACGTGTTTACAATCACGTGCAAAACCACTGAAAATGCACAGTCGACATTGGAGTAGTTGCCCTTATCTTTCTAATGTCAGATATCTCTCACGCATTAGCTCTTAAAGCCACTGATCCACTGTCTCCGTCCCCTCTTGTATATCATAAAACGTCTACCACAAGGCTTTATTGGAAATAATTTTTTCTTCTATATACCAACACACACCCGTGTGCCCACGTATACACATATATATTGACAAAGTAACGGACATACAAATAGCATTACCACATAAATGTAGAAATACACACAAGCCCTACGAGTGTAAAACTCCCTCCTCACCCAGTAATAATGAGTAATTACAAATTGGTAATAACACTTATCAAACGATGGGTCACACGAATGTAAAACTCCCTGAACTGTACAAATACTTTGTTACATACATCAAGAGACGGAGCCCGCAAGTGTACAAGCTCCCTCCCTGTATTGTACTATCGATCCTCACATACTGACACAAGCCCTCCTCACCTCCACCACTCTCACTATCAAAACCCCCATCTCTCCTCTCTCTCCCACCAAGGATCAGACAAACAAGATGACCAAGATTTCCTCAAGCATCGCAGGGAAGTGGGAGGGAGGCATTTCCCCGACTCTCCGCTGGTGACGTTCCAAGAATTTTATGCCAGAGCCCAAGCCACCAACGCCTAAGTCGAATTTTGTACTGTGTACTGCTTCTTTATATATATATATATATATATATATATATATATATATATATATATATATATATATATATATATATATAAAACATCAGCAATAGATCTTGACTTACTGACGTTCTGGCATATGCCAATCTCATCATCAAAATCTTCAGTTAAAAATACAATGAACTGGCTAATTTCGAACATTTAACATTTTGCAACAAAAGTAAGAGAGTCAATAAACCTCTTTGATGAAACAAGCGCAGGATATATATAATCAAAAAACAAAGTTATACAGTGAAGTAGGATCTTCCTACAAAGATTAAAATAATATAAAACTCTGAGGTCCCTTTATAAGAAATCAACATATACACTGAACCATTTACAATTTTGCACAGAGTGAGGTATCACCTATGACTGTCTTTTTCTACAGAATGTAAATGTAGATTAAGATGTTCGAGGTTAAACCTCGTTAGTATATCTAGAAATTATAACAAAATCCTATCTAATATGTGGATGATCTCCAACAGCAGAAAAACTCGGACCATTTAATTGTGAGTCAGTGCGTGAAGACACACACACACAAGTGTTGGTCCACTCTCTCTGTGAAGAGCAACTCCCAGTGTACTCAGCAATGCAATTTGTACACCTATGACTACACAGTTGTGGGAGTGAAAGCGGAGGGCACCTTCTCTTCACGTTTAAAAGAACGAGTGATCGAGAAGCTGTCAGTAAGAATGAATCCAAAGTACAGAAACAGCCGGAGAAGTTTGTCTAATGCGTCTTAAACTTCTCTCTCAAATAACTGTGATAAGGAAATCTAATAATTTTGAACATGACTTACTTCCTTACATTGCAGCAGGAAACGGCAGTTTCGTACAAGTCTTCGTTAGAGATTTAGACCTTTGTGCATTTGACATTCTTAAGTGACAACAAAGATCGTCATTTAGAAACATTTTGAATGATATTTTTTCCCATTTATAGCGACTGCGTTTTCGGTGAATTTAACCGATTCTTTGAATATCGAAAAAGAAAGAAATGTCAAATGTTATGTAGGTGTGAGATGGAGAAAATGTGTGTTTGTGAAGTGAATGCCGGCATCTCCCGTGTGAGGGGGGGTCAAGTAGAGAGAAAAGATAGCAAACTGGGTCCAAAGAGGGGAGCCTGAGAGCCAATGAAGTGCCAGTCTCAATCTTGCGCCACGGTCTCCAACCCTCCGATTACGCAGACGGAAGCATCTTCCTGATTGGTGGCTGAGACAGACAGACAGACGGACAGACAGACAGACGGACAGACAGACAGTTCATGAATATTTGACTCTAAAAGGTAACTAATTGAGTCACCCGGAGTGAGCTCTCAATAACACAATTACTGGATATCATTGGCTTAACTGAATTAGTTGCCTGTCTGTGCATGAATTCTGATTACATGATTGAATACGCCCAAACCAAATTCATTAATATTAGATGAATTATCTTCCCCCAATCGAGGTAAACTTACATGGTAATCAACTTGCTAATCACAATGCCTCTCGCCTGCAACAGTCTGCCATCCATGCACTGCAGACAGCAACGAAAAGTATAAACAATAATGGTTGCTCTTCAATAAGATTCTAATGGTCATTTTGATGTAATGATAGTGAAAAGCCAGGAACGGAGGCATGACTCACTTGATAAAGCCAAAGTGACGTTAAGAGAGAGAGAGAGAGAGAGAGAGAGAGAGAGAGAGAGAGAGAGAGAGAGAGAGAGAGAGAGAGAGAGAGAGAGAGAGAGAGAGAGAGAAACCAGTAAAGTCAACGTAACGCATAGAAAGAAAGGGAATGATTCGCTGAGGATGGTGTCACAGAACAGGGGTAATAATGATAGTTAGTACACCATCATGACGTCGGAAATCATCAAGTCTTTCATAAATCTTTGGCACTCATATCTGTGTTGCTGTGTGTGAACGTTCACCCACTGATAGAATAAGGAGAGAAGGGGAAAAAGATTCATATCAAATCTTTATCTTTTTCTTTGTTTATCGTACGAAATTTCGCTCTTTCGTAATTCTTTTTCTATCTTGAACTTTGAAAGATAAATGTTATCGTAGGATCAGCTGATAGAGTGAAAATATAGATATGACGTATCTTTATCTATCTTAGATTTGATCTTTTTGATATTCTAATAACCATAGTGATCACTTGTCGACAATTTTGAATCAAACTTTAGCAAAACTTGAAAATGAAAAGTTTGAACTAGATATTTGTGGGTGATTCACACTGGATACGACTTCGAGTTGGGAATTCACATCATCATGCTGACGTTAGAATATTAACAAAATATATAAGTGGCTAGGCAGCTAATAAAGGTCTTTCATAAGTAGTAAGGTTTTCCCATCTCTCACCGATTGGGATCCCGTTGAAATCAAAACTCGCGCACTCACACCGCTTAAATTCCTTTTCTGTTTATCGCTAACAAGGAAGTTACGTGCATCACCTTTATTCCCAGTGGCAGCCCACTTTAGCAAGGACGTTAGATCCCATACAGATAAATCCTCCTGGTCTTTTAAAACACTGGAACCAACACGTACACACCCTCGATACTTCTTCCAATTCTCGTCCAGCCATTACTTCCATGGGTAACGTTCCAGCTCATCAATCAATCCAGTCTTCCTTAGATATGGATACTTTGCTCTCTCTCTCTCTCTCTCTCTCTCTCTCTCTCTCTCTCTCTCTCTCTCTCTCTCTCTCTCTCTCTCTCTCTCTTATACGTCATCGAATTTCCTTTGATCTAGCATCTTTCTCCCTGTCCTCAATTGTTCACTCCCCTGTTCATCATGTGAATTCACGCTTTTTATATAGGTGCTCCTGTCTTCTTACAGCCTCCGTCTGTGTATGGCTGAAATGAATCTCACGAGCTCAGCAGCCAGTGTTAGCTACGTGACCTCAATACTCGTTTCGAGATCACAGTCAGTCCCCCAGTCAAATGCATAACACAGGAAACCTTTATCCTCTCTTCTCCCAAGATGACCTCTTCTTCCAATCCATGGTTCAACTGCCCCTGTTCTA
Organism: Panulirus ornatus; assembly: GCF_036320965.1. Taxonomy (NCBI): domain Eukaryota; kingdom Metazoa; phylum Arthropoda; class Malacostraca; order Decapoda; family Palinuridae; genus Panulirus; species Panulirus ornatus. The sequence goes on along the minus strand of NC_092225.1, from coordinate 48,335,329 downwards.
TGGCCATTCTGACAAGGGATCAGGTATATGGGCTGGAAGAAACTCTCCTTCTTCCGACTCCCATTCAACATCAAACTCTGCTCGTAATCACTGAAAGTATGTTGTCCACAAGGCAAAGCATTCCTTTATTCAAAGGAAATGTTATAATCTCTCCTGTTCATCCACTGACAGGTCTTTCTGGTCTTTAGCTAAAGGTACAGCTAACAATTTCTGTCTTTACCTTTCCTTCAATTTTCCGTTCTGACGGTACTACAATTGTCTCTCCTGTTCTCCCCTAACTCTACCCCGGATGACTCCAACATTCCTTCACCCCTTGATGCTCCTCTTAATAAGTCTGTTATTCCTCTCCGTCATCTCTTCTCGAACTGTCCGAAAAGTACTTTTCTCTCTCTGGACACAAGCAAGGCTTATGGGTCTGATGGCATCCATCCCCGTGTACTGATAGTGTTCCTTCGAACTTGCACTTGGGTTTGCTCGTCTGTTCCGTTTCTATCAAAAATCAGAACTTTTCATTCTCCTTGGAAGCATGCGTTGGCGCATCCCATTCCTTAGAAGGGTGACCGTTCTAAACCTTCTAACTATCGCCCTGTTGCTTTGACATCTATCTTCTCTAAAGTCCTTGAACCGCTTCTCAACTCCGATAACCTCAGACATCTTGTATCTCACAGTCTTCTCTCTGATCATCAGTATGCCTTCCATAAGGCAAGATCCACTAGTGATATTCTTTCCTATTTTACAAGTTTATGGTCATATCCTTGAGAGGTTTTGGGGAATCCTATGCAGTTGCTCTTGATATATCCAAAGGTCTTAGCAGGGTTTGGCATCGGGGTCTCATCTCTAAGCTTCTCTCGGTCACTTTGCTCCCTCATATCTAGCTTCCTCTCCAGCTGATCTATCTCTGTGGTTGTTGATTGATGAGCCTTTCTCCATCAGCAGCAGTGTGCCTCATTTCTGTCCTGTCACCTATAATTTTTTCCTTTTCATCAACGATATTCTTTCTTCTACAGATAACTAAATGCACTCAGAAGCTGACGACTTACCATCGCATTCCTCCTCATCCTTCGAATCTGCTGCTCCGTCTTTCACTCGATTTATGTCTCGTCTCGAAGAAAATTTCGTCAATAAACTTAAACTTGGATAGGATAGCTTAATGGTGTAGACAAAATCCGGCTAAGTTCAATGCCTCTAAGACTAAGTTTCTGCCCATCTCTCTATAAAAATTACTTACAACCTTTCTCCCTCCTTCGACGGTTCTGTTATTCCTCCTCTTGACTCAATGAACATACTTGGTATTACTGTAACATCCATACTACCTTCCAACCCCACATGACGGAAATAGTTAAGACTGCCTTAAAGAAACTGGGAGTCGTGTTTAGATGTCGAAATTTCTTTTCTTCCGAACAGCTGCTCTGTTTATACAACAGATATATCCGTCCTTGTATGCAGTGCTGCTCTTACATCTAGGGTGGTTCTAGCTGTGCATCCTTACCTAACAAAGTTGAGTCGAAAGTGGTCCATCTTATCATATACTCTCACAGACTAACTTAAAAACTTGACCCGCTTCTCCGACATCGCAATGTTGGTTCACTTTCCCTCTTCTGTATGTATTACTTTGTTTCTTGTTTCCGAGGGCTGGCTGTTTGTGTGCCCCCACCACTAGCAGGACCACGCAAAGTTCGGCAAGCTGCTGCGTAAAATGATTACTGTGTGGCCGTTAGGAACTCAAGGGTGGGCCGTTTTGATAAATGTTTCTTTCCCTACACCTCGAAGCTTTGGAAGTCTGCACTGCTTCATGTCTTTCCCAGTACCTTTGACCTGGCACTTTTAAAAAGACATGTTTTTACTTCCTACAAAATTCGTAAATACTTTTCTTCGTCTCTTCATTTTCCCTTTTATTAACATCTTTACATTAAAGTTTAGCCTAGGCAAATGAAAATTCTCTCACTCACTCTCTCACCTTACCCAAAAAACCAACCGCTGCGCCTAAACCTTCCCTATGTAACCATTGAGCTAAAGAAGGTCTCGTTATGAATGTTATTCAGCACGATATATGTTGCATGGATGTGTGTGTGTGTGTGTGTGTGTGTGTGTGTGTGTGTGTGTGAAGGAGAGTTGACATCCTTCTCTTACAGGGGCACAGAGAAACGTTGGAAACCATCTGAGCAAGGTAAGATGTAGAGCAAACTGTACAAACTATGAGGGTAATGTAGAAGGTTCAGCTTTTACATAATAAAGAATGAGAGATATGGTAGGTTTAGTTTACAGTCTCTCGTACGATGTAAAATGAAATACTAGATAAACAGAGATATTGAAGAGATTAATGATTACATAAGAAACTCTTGTCTTTAACGACACACACACACACACATATATATATATATATATATATATATATATATATATATATATATATATATATATATATATATATATATATATAGAAGTGGTAGAGGATGTGTGGATCAGGTGTTTGCTTTGAAGAATGTATGTGAGAAATACTTAGAAAAGCAAATGGATTTGTATGTAGCATTTATGGATCTGGAGAAGGCATATGATAGAGTTGATAGAGATGCTCTGTGGAAGGTATTAAGAATATATGGTGTGGGAGGCAAGTTGTTAGAAGCAGTGAAAAGTTTTTATCGAGGATGTAAGGCATGTGTACATGTAGGAAGAGAGGAAAGCGATTGGTTCTCAGTGAATGTAGGTTTGCGGCAGGGGTGTGTGATGTCTCCATGGTTGTTTAATTTGTTTATGGATGGGGTTGTTAGGGAGGTGAATGCAAGAGTTTTGGAAAGAGGGGCAAGTATGAAGTCTGTTGGGGATGAGAGAGCTTGGGAAGTGAGTCAATTGTTGTTCGCTGATGATACAGCGCTGGTGGCTGATTCATGTGAGAAACTGCAGAAGCTGGTGACTGAGTTTGGTAAAGTGTGTGAAAGAAGAAAGTTAAGAGTGAATGTGAATAAGAGCAAGGTAATTAGGTACAGTAGGGTTGAGGGTCAAGTCAATTGGGAGGTAAGTTTGAATGGAGAAAAACTGGAGGAAGTAAAGTGTTTTAGATATCTGGGAGTGGATCTGGCAGCGGATGGAACCATGGAAGCGGAAGTGGATCATAGGGTGGAGGAGGGGGCGAAAATCCTGGGAGCCTTGAAGAATGTGTGGAAGTCGAGAACATTATCTCGGGAAGCAAAAATGGGTATGTTTGAAGGAATAGTGGTTCCAACAATGTTGTATGGTTGCGAGGCGTGGGCTATGGATAGAGTTGTGCGCAGGAGGATGGATGTGCTGGAAATGAGATGTTTGAGGACAATGTGTGGTGTGAGGTGGTTTGATCGAGTAAGTAACGTAAGGCTAAGAGAGATGTGTGGAAATAAAAAGAGCGTGGTTGAGAGAGCAGAAGAGGGTGTTTTGAAATGGTTTGGGCACATGGAGAGAATGAGTGAGGAAAGATTGACCAAGAGGATATATGTGTCGGAGGTGGAGGGAACGAGGAGAAGTGGGAGACCAAATTGGAGGTGGAAAGATGGAGTGAAAAAGATTTTGTGTGATCGGGACCTGAACATGCAGAAGGGTGAAAGGAGGGCAAGGAATAGAGTGAATTGGATCGATGTGGTATACCGGGGTAGACGCGCTGTCAGTGGATTGAATCAGGGCATGTGAAGCGTCTGGGGTAAACCATGGAAAGCTGTGTAGGTATGTATATTTGCGTGTGTGGACGTATGTATATACATGTGTGTGGGGGTGGGTTGGGCCATTTCTTTCTTCTGTTTCCTTGCGCTACCTCGCAAACGCGGGAGACAGCGGCAAAAAAAAAAAAAAAAAAATATATATATATATATATATATATATATATATATATATATATATATATATATATATATATATATATATATATATATTCTCACTGTCTATCGCCGAAACTAGGATTCACAATGTTAACTAAAGCAATTTGGGAACTTGCAAGCCAGTTCGCCTTAGGAATGCAAAGGCTTTGCCTCCTCACTCACGTTATTTCCTTGACCAAATTGCCAGCCATCAGAACTTTGGTCTTGACCTTTTAAGAAGTAATACCTCACTTAGACCCAACACCGAAAGTCCATAACAAGTTGATGGGAGAGAAGCTTCAACAACATTGTCTCGCAACCCAGCCAGTTGCCCGGCTTCATAAGACACACCCCCAGAGAATAGAGTTGTTCTCGAGAACTGTACACAAGTGTTGCCGACACCAAAAACTTGGACCCGTGACACCTGTCCGGTTGCTGCTTCCTATAGTTTCTGAGAGAGAGAGAGAGAGAGAGAGAGAGAGAGAGAGAGAGAGAGAGAGAGAGAGAGAGAGAGAGAGAGAGAGCAGTCACACGAGGGTTGACCTTTATGATAATACCTCTTCCTTCACTAGAATAGCTAAGGTGTGGAACTCTCATCCTTCTTCCGGCCTACATCTCTTCCCTAACCCTTTTCTACCTTAACTAGTCAAGTCTGTAAACAACCGAGGATTTCTGATTGATCACTTCATTCTTTTTCTCTCTTATTTCTTTCACCTGAGATGGCCTTGACTGGGGGCATGTTTTTGCGAGTGTCATATCGGTCACTAGATAAAGATGAAATGTATCATTCAAACGAGATATATTTCATCAAGCTTTAACGGGGAGAGAGAGAGAGAGAGAGAGAGAGAGAGAGAGAGAGAGAGAGAGAGAGAGAGAGAGAGAGAGAGAGAGATTAAGTTGACAAATTCAGTGGGTGTGATTTTTTTTTGGAATCATAAAGCAAAACTATTCGTTGGTCGTACGTTAGAACTCCTCTTATAATACCGGTGTAACTGATGCCTCAGGTTGTATCAGGGAAATCTATCTTCCCCCCAGATCATCTTCCCCTCACTGACAAAAAAAAAAAAAGACTTTCCAATTTTCCCGGTCAATACAGTGGGAGCAACACGGCACCAGCAGGAACATAGCAGCAGCAGCAACAGTAGCACTGTAGCAGCAACAACCGCAACATAGTGGTAACAGCGGCAGGGTAGCAGTAACAGCAGCAGGGAAGCAGCAGGAGCAACAGTAGCACTGTAGCAGCGTCAACAGTGGAACACTGGTAGCAACAGTAGCAGCAGCAAAAACAGCAGGGTAGTAGTAGCAACAGGAACATTAGCATGGTAACAGTAGCGGCAACAGTAGACGAACGATAGCAGAAGCAACAGCAGCAGCAGCAGCAGCAACAGGAGCAGCCCAGTAACAGCAGTAACGGTAGCACAACGCCAGTAGCCACACAACAGTTGTAACTACGCAAACAATATTTACCACACTGTTAAAGCAGTGTTACAAGCCTAGGCTGACCCAGCCACACCCTCCCGGGCAATAAAGCTTCCCTGGTTGGTAACGCTGGCGGGGCCATAAACCACGACAAAAAAAAGAAGAAAAAAAAAAAAACCTTTAACGGTGGAGCAAGAGGGGCGGACTAGAGGGGGGAGACAGTCAACGGGGCGCAGGAGAGACGGGGCGAGACTGGGTGGAACAGCAGTAGAGATTGGAGGTAGGACTGCAAGACAAACCTGGCAGAACGATTGGGGAACTGGGAAGACGAGGAACTTGATGGAGTTATATAAGCTCGGAGCAAAATGGGGCAAGGCGGGGCGGCGAGACGGGGGAGGAGGAAAGTACCACCAGGGGAACGGTCTTCCCTCTAGTTTACTTATCAAACGAGGATAACCTTCTCGACGAAATCGTTAGGGACTATCGCAGCTTTGGTGTTAAGTTACCAGAGAATGACCACACGAAAGGTCTCAACCCCTAACGGTTTAACAGGTAATAAATAGTTGAATAGTTAGCAGAGGGATAGTCTTCTCTTGGGTTGCTTTTAACAAAGTGGCAGTCTTCTCCTGGGTTGCTGTAGTCGACCAACCTTCCCACAATACCATCAGGAGGCGTCATGCATTTTACTGTGGTTTTTAACTGTGGCCAAAGTGGTGTCGTCATCACTGCAACCACTCTAATGACAGTTACCGTGACTGTTTCTGTGATCATTTCTGTGGTCACAGATGTGATCATTAAGGTCGTTTGTGTGACGACGGTTGATAGGATCATTGCTGTAGTCATCGCTGGGACGGCGGCCATAAATATAGTCATTGCTCTGGCAACTGTTCCCATCATTACCACGGCCAGTGAATGTGGTTACTGCTGTGGCCACTACTTGAGGTCATTTCTATGGCTATTGGTGTAGTCATCTCTACGGCTGTTACGAGGTCAACGCTGTGGCCTTTTCTGTGATCATTTCTATGACCATGACTGTAACCAATGCTGTGGTCACTATCGTAGCTACTGCTGTGGTGATTTTCTATGGTACAGGAATGTCCATTCCTATGGATTTTCTTCGTCGCTCCCATAATTTCAGACCATTTAACTGTTCGTCTTATAACACAATGACAATTTTGTTGTTCTCTTGTTATTAGTAATATCTCAAGTTTACGTCATGATTGTAAAATATTATCGTTGTGATATATGAACAAAAACCAAAATACTGTAAACAAAGAGAGATTATTTAGTTTTGAGGAACATGATGACTCTGTGTTGTATCGTGAGCTCACGGTAGAGGTGGCGGTTTGTTTTCAACTAAACTCACGTTACTTCAGGAGTTTGTTATCATTCTTAAAGACAACACAAGTGGGGAAGCTTGTGGTGCCACATGGTCATTCCAACGTTAATTTATTTGGTTAAGTTCACACGAGTGGAAGAGTTCAGAGTGTTCCAAGTTCATACAAAAGAAAAAGTTTGTCCAACTTTTAAAGCTTACACGGCAGCAAGAATTGGATCATAATGCGCTTTCCCGTACTTAAGAGTGCTTGCACCTGTTACCTGAGCTTTAAAAAGCCAGTAATTTGTAGGTTTCTTCATTGATCTACAGTGCACTTATGATGATCAGCTTATGATGATCCAGTGACGAATGAGTCGATGTCATCGTTCTAAAACAATTACAACCGCGAAGTTGCTCTCTCTGTATCATTTCATGACTGACGAAGTGTCTCATGATATCAGACTTACAGGTAGAAGTCACCCTCTACCTTTAGTTCAACATCAAACTTGCATGCTTCTGTGGGTATACTCATATGTGTATACTCCAAAGAGTATACGTCCTGATCAGCTCCATCGGTCACATACATAGTGAGTGTGTGTGGTCTTAGAATTGTATCTTTAACACTCAAAAAAAAAAAAGATGTTCGAAGATTTTTCGGTTGGGTAATATAACAACGTTCAAGTTCCTTAATGATCCTGACTGATGATTGACCCAAAGCTTAATTAACATCTTAACCTGACCAGGTCAAGTAGCACCTCATTTGAGCTAGAGGTTTTATCGCTCAATTATTCTTCCTCTATTTTCCTAACCTCTGTAATCACCTGACTCCCGTGAAGCCTCTAATGTACCATACAGAAAAATTCTTCAACTCCTAAACCTCGTTCCTTCCATCAACAACCAAGAGAAATATTGACAGCCACTTGAAGCACAGCGATTCTTCTGTGTCATCATCTGTGACGTCACCATCAGCTGGCGCCATACTGCACACGCCTCAGTGAAGGTCGGTCGGTTCTTTAAAAGTCAGTCATTCATTCACTAATGCCAGGCGGGAGTAGTGGTCACTGGGAGCTACCTCGTGCTCCATCAGCTGACTGATGTTTACAAATCGGTTCATTCACCAACTGTCGATAGCCTCTCTTGACGTCAGCCTGGGGCTGATACTTGCTGGGATATAGATCCCCCTTTTGGATGTTTGTTCGCTCGCTTGACACTTTATTTCGTGGTGGTATTTCTTGGACAAACTGACCTGGTTCACAAATAATCCAGTGACAGCTATTGAACTGATTTCTAGGTGTTCTATGTGATATATATTTGTGGTTACTGATTTTGCGTTACTGGGAGAGAGTTTTACATTCGTGTTGCTCCGTCTCTTCACCTCGTACACACACCCCAGCCTGAGCTAGGTACTTAACTCCTACGTATGTATGCACACGCACCCACACCCCAGCCTAAGCTAGGTACTTAACTCCTACGCATGTATGCACACGCACCCACACCCCAGCCTAAGCTAGGTACTTAACTCCTACGCATGTATGCACACGCACCCACACCCCAGCCTAAGCTAGGTACTTAACTCCTACGTATGTATGCACACGCACCCACACCCCAGCCTAAGCTAGGTACTTAACTCCTACGCATGTATGCACACGCACCCACACCCCAGCCTAAGCTAGGTACTTAACTCCTACGCATGTATGTAAATGCACCCACACCCCAGCCTAAGCTAGGTACTTATTAATCGACCAGGCCCAAGGGGAGGACTAAAACCTGAGTTGGGTGTAGGCTGACTGCCTTACCTAGGATTCGAACCCATGCGGGTCCGACCCGGGTTGTAGGACTTATATATATTTTGGTTCACTATTTACATGTAACGGGTCTGTGTCTTCGGTGGTTAGAGAACATGCAAGGAACAAATTGTGTCATATTTTAACTTTTGCGTCTTTTTTCTTAAAGAAAAACAATGAAGTCCCCTTTATCGTTAAACTTATTTGTGTCTTTAAATCAGCTCTTGTGCCATCTTTACTGTAAAGGTGTCAATCATGGGTAAGAGCTGATATCAAACCTGTAATCAAGTTATACAACTGGGCCATAAAAGCATCGTGTTGAGTGAGGAGAACAACATCCAGCTTGACATGTTATGCTGAACTACGTAGGTTACCCCAACATTACCTGATTTATCAAAGTATAGACAAAACAAGTTTTTTCGTAGAATGTGGTCTGAAAGGAGAGATAAGAATGATGATGATCCATTGGTGTTTGCTATTACTGACTCTTGTTATTTCTTGTAACACTGTTGATGGAAGAACTGTCAGGGATATGTTAGACTATAATGTTCTAAATTATTCTTTGTTAGTAGGAAATGTACATAATTCAATAGCGAATTCGGACACATCAAGATGCAATGTTTATAAGGATATAAACCCAGATTTCACTGTGCATGATGTACATACACCAGAAAGCATGCAGTGAATGTTTAATTCAGAATGTCTTTTACAAGGCTTAGAGTATGTGACCCACAATTTGGCTATCGAGACGGGAAGGTGAAGCAGGTGAGGGCGTGGTCGTTTGCCGGTGGTTCGAGGAGCGACTGTATATAAGTTGCTGTGTACAGACTGAGAAACTGAGAAAGATCTATATGACAGTCTAAGTACGTATGGAAAATTACTCAACCAAGCCTACATATCAATTCTATACGTTTACCATGCAAAAAAATGTTTGTGGAAGCTAATTTTCTTGCTTTTAGTTAAGATAATACGTGTATTTTGTATATCATCGTTGTAAACTATGGTCAATAAACATCTATCTATGTGCAGTGTGTGTGTGTGTGTGTGTGTGTGTGTGTGTGTGTGTGTGTGTGTGTGTGTGTGTGTGTGTGTGATCACTGTCTTTGATCACTCACTGCGTGTTTTCGCTTCAGACGCCATACCTAGGCTGTGAAAATCTGAATCAACTCTGAACTCATTTCTCCTGATGTGATTCTCTGTTAACATCAGTTGGTGCTCTCATCTGAGTACATGACCTGTAACTACAAACTGAAGCTATCAGCTGGCGTTATCAGTTAACACTCTCAGACGCATCAGCTGGAATCCCCAACCTAAGAGATTGACTGGTTCCACCAAGTGACACACTCTCAAGTGATTGGGTTAGCTTCAACCACCATCTGACATCACTCTCAACTGATTGTGTCAGCTTCAACCACCATCTGACATCACGCTCAACTGATTGTGTTAGCTTCAACCACCATCTGACATCACACTCAACTGATTGCGTCAGCTTCAACCACCATCTGACACACTCAACTAATTGCATCAGCTTCAACCACCATCTGACATCACGCTCAACTGATTGCGTCAGCTTCAACTACCATCTGACATCACACTCAACTGATTGGATCAGCTTCAACCACCATCTGATATCACACTCAACTGATTGGATCAGCTTCAACCACCATCTGATACACTCAACTGATTGCATCAGCTTCAACCACCATCTGACACTCAACTGATTGCGTCAGCTTCAACCACCATCTGACATCACGCTCAACTGATTGCGTCAGCTTCAACCACCATCTGACATCACGCTCAACTGATTGCGTCAGCTTCAACCACCAACATGAGCATCTTTCTTGCCTCGAGCAACTGGTGTCAGCACTATCCACCGACTCCATCGGAGGCAATCTCAAGTAGCGCCATCGGTTGGAAGAACAAGGCACCTAGGCCTAGGGACGAGAGTGACCTGTGACATACATCCGTGTCCGTCGTAACGAGGTAGTAATTACAATAACTTTGTTTCACCTGACGCGGTACTTCTTAATGGGTAATAAAGTGGTGAGGTGGGAAGCTTTGCTGATTACGGGAGAGAAGCGTTAGGGGGATGTAAGCATGGGAAGGTAGGGTTCGCTTTGCCTTCTGTATATTCAGTGGTCACGCTGAAGATGGGTGATGTATACGTGTCAAGGAATGCAAAGGGCAACAGACTAGTGAGTCCCTTCATTAATGATCCTTTTACAGGAGGAGAAGTGAGTCGAAATTGAATGATAAATAGATTAGCTCACGGGATAAAAGACTCCTTGATATCTTCATCTAAAAATTATCTGCTTAACCTTCACGCTATAGAAGAAAAGATGTGGAGTACTTACTCAGAGAAGGCTATATATGATGCAAGAGGACGCGGAATAGTGTGTGATGAAGGTTGGTGTGGGACAGGTGAAAGGTGAAAACGGGTAGAGGTAGTGGAGGTGGAGCGAGAATAAACTGAAGGAACCTGGTGAAGCTGGGCAACAAGAGGCGACACATATTAACGTAGGGACGGAGAAGCCTGGCATAAGGTAAGATGCAAACGGTAGGAATTGAAACAAGGAGAGACAGTAGAGGGTAAGGTAGGTAATAGTGCAGGCTGAGTCGTTATGGAAGAGCAAAAGTATAAGGTGAGGACTCGAAAAGCAGTAATAGACGAGGTGGAATTTGGTACAAGGTGAGGTAGGGGTAATTAAAGACAGTAATAGGCTAGACAAGTCTGAGGAGTAGATGTAGAGAGTGAAGTGGTCAATACGAGGCAGTAGAGGGTAAGGAAGTGAGGTTGAAGAGTAAGAAAGCAGCAGTACCTGGTGAAGCACGAGGCAGGTAAAGGACGGCACAGGGTGAGGTGAGAGCAGGGAGGAAAGCACAGGGTGAGGTGAGAGCAGGGAGGAAGGCGCAGGGTGAGGTGAGAGCAGGGAGGAAGGCGCAGGGTGAGGCGAGAGCAGGGAGGAAAGCACAGGGTGATGTGAGAGCAGGGAGGAAGGCGCAGGGTGAGGTGAGAGCAGGGAAGAAGGTGCAGGGTGAAATGAGGGCAGGGAGGAAGGTGCAGGGTGAAATGAGGGCAGGGAGGAAGGTGCAGGGTGAAATGAGGGCAGGGAGGAAGGCGCAGGGTGAGGTGAGAGCAGGGAGAGGAAGATGCAGGGTGAGGTGAGAGCAGGGAGGAAGGTACAGGGTTTAAGGAGCCGTAATGGTGAGATGGTTGGGAGGATCGTCAGCTGGCAGAGCTGGGCAGAAGACGACCCATTTCATTTATCATGTATGGGTGATGGGAGTGGGGGAGGAGGCAGGGCAGGCCTTCATAAATCAAAGAGGTGTGACTGGAGGAGGAGGAGTAGGAGGAGGAGCAGGAGGAACTGGTGAAGGAGACGGCGAGGAAAAGATAGAGGGAGAAATGTCAGGGATAAAGAGGAAAATAATTACATAAAAGAAATATCGGAAGGAGAGGAGGAAAATATCAAGGGGGATGAGAAGGTGAGGGAAAGGAGAGAAGGGAGGTGACACCATTGTAATGTAAGCTAACAAGATAAGTAGAGAAGAAAGTATAAGGAAAATAAGAATGAAGGAAAAAGATAGGACGAAACAAAAATAAGATAATAAGGACTATGAAGGAGGAAGAGGTGGTGCACAAATATGAAATATGGAAATATGAAAAAGTTCTACACTATATCGTTGAAAAACACATCTGGAAGACACACACACACACACACACACACACACACACACACACACACACACTCACAAACACACACACCACAAAAACGTGCTTATTCAACATTGGAAATATAATATCCAGGCCACGTTGATCGTACGCTCCTTTATCATCAGTTAACTAGCAACTATAATGACCTCCCAGATCTGTAATATCTATTATACCTCAATGTGTATTTTCAGCAGAATGGCTGCCTTAATCCAATAGTTTGTTAGTTATTCATTTATGTATCTATCTATTTATAAACACATACACACACACACAAATATATATATATATATATATATATATATATATATATATATATATATATATATATACATATATATATATATATATATATATATATATATATATATATATATATATATATATATATATATATATACATATATAAATATATATATATATATATATATATATATATATATATATATATATATATATATATATATATATATATATATATATCTATATATCATACGTTGTCGCTAACTCCCGCGTTAGCTAGGTAGCGCAAGGAAACAAACGAAAGAATGGCCTAACCCACCCACATACACATGTATATACATGTATGTGGAAAAGCATATATATATATATATATATATATATATATATATATATATATATATATATATATATATATATATATATACATGATTTTCATATACATAGATCATGGTGAGGTGCCTGAAGATTGGCGAAATGCACGTATACTGACAAAGTATAAAGACTAGGGGGATAAAGATGAGTGTTCAAACTACAGAGGTGTAAGTATATTGAGTGTAACTGGTTAGATGAATAGGAGAGAAATGCCAAAGAGGGTGAAGCCATATACAGAGCATCAGGTTCGAGAGGACCAGTGTGGGATTAGAGGTGGTAGAGAATGTGTGGATCAGATGTCTGCTTTAGAGAATGTGTGCGAGAAATACTTAGAGAAGCAGAGGAATCTGTATGTTTGCACTTATAGATCTGGAGATAGCATATGATAAGGGTTGATTGAGATGTCAACTCACTTGATTTTCATTGCTTTAAAGAAAAACACCACTGCCTTTCATACTGCTATTGCAACAATGATTTGAAAGCCCTCTATTTTCCGGATGAAAATTAATAATTGTAATGTATAGTCAATATGTATCAACAACACATTCGAGTCTGTCTTTATTCGATAATTACTAAGCGTAAAATCATAAAATGTTCATAAACTAATTTCGTTTGACATTTTAGATGAACTGTTTTGTGCATATCTTTACATTTAACATCTTTATTTTGTTCATTCAATCAGTTTTGGCATATATATATATATATATATATATATATATATATATATATATATATATATATATATATATATGTACATACATATATATATTCCTATGAGTCCACGGGGAAAATGAAACACGAAAAGTTCCCAAGTGCACTTTCGTGTAATAATCACATCATCAAGGGAGACACAAGAGAGAAATATAACAGTCAGTTAATATACATCGAAGAGACGAAGCTAAGGCGCCATTTGGTAAACATCTGGCGTGATCTTGATCACGCGCAAAATTGTGATCCTTTCCAATATATATATATATATATATATATATATATATATATATATATATATATATATATATATATATATATATATACATATATATATATATATATGTATATATATATATATATATATATATATATATATATATATATATATATATATATATATATATATATATATATATACATGTATATATATATATATATATATATATATATATATATATATATATATATATATATATTTTTTTTTTTTTTTTTTTTTTTTTTGTCGCTGTCTCCCGCGTTTGCGAGGTAGCGCAAGGAAACAGACGAAAGAAATGGCCCAACCCACCCCCATGCACATGTATATACATACGTCCACACACGCAAATATACATACCTACACAGCTTTCCATGGTTTACCCCAGACGCTTCACATGCCCCGATTCAATCCACTGACAGCACGTCAACCCCGGTATACCACATCGATCCAATTCACTCTATTCCTTGCCCTCCTTTCACTCTCCTGCATGTTCAGGCCCCGATCACACAAAATCTTTTTCACTCCATCTTTCCACCTCCAATTTGGTCTCCCACTTCTCCTCGTTCCCTCCACCTCCGACACATATATCCTCTTGGTCAATCTTTCCTCACTCATTCTCTCCATGTGCCCAAACCATTTCAAAACACCCTCTTCTGCTCTCTCAACCACGCTCTTTTTATTTCCACACATCTCTCTTACCCTTACGTTACTTACTCGATCAAACCACCTCACACCACACATTGTCCTCAAACATCTCATTTCCAGCACATCCATCCTCCTGCGCACAACTCTATCCATAGCCCACGCCTCGCAACCATACAACATTGTTGGAACCACTATTCCTTCAAACATACCCATTTTTGCTTTCCGAGATAATGTTCTCGACTTCCACACATTCTCAAGGCTCCCAGAATTTTCGCCCCCTCCCCCACCCTATGATCCACTTCCGCTTCCATGGTTCCATCCGCTGCCAGATCCACTCCCAGATATCTAAAACACTTCACTTCCTCCAGTTTTTCTCCATTCAAACTTACCTCCCATGTATATATATATATATATATATATATATATATATATATATATATATATATATATATATATATATATACAGTAACCATTATCCGTTTTTTCGTACAGGTTTACACCTCGTTTTCATTCTCTTTGATGTAGAACTTGTGTCCGAATTAAGCTTGATGTCATTTCCAAATCATGCAACCAACATCTGGCGTCTAAATCCGGATTACCTCGCCTGGCTGCTGTGAGAACCAACCCTTAATTGCTTTTCCTGTGACTGGGAACATGGGTCGGCCGATTACACTCGGGCCACCACAACCTATCTTGGAACTATTGCGCCATCTGAGCGTGAATTATTATGATAGAATAATGTTATGATATCATACAATTATTTGCAGGTGATAGCTGGATTAGTTCTTAACCTCCCTCACTCTTGCTTTCCATCTTTAAACTCGCTTTCTTACCATCTTTTAAATCTCATTATCAATAATGTGCTTTTCCAGACAGCTGTGTCCGTTTTGAAAAGGTCTCCCGGCTCTGAAGACTCTTGGACGCGTTCTTCTTCTTCACCTTCTTCACCTTCTTCACCTTCTTCTGCACTTTGTTCTTAAGGCCTGGCTTCGCTGAGGACTATTCCTCCTGACTGGAGCCTTCAACGTAAAAGTTGCTTGCATGAAAAAACATTTTCTTCGTATGGGAATTTACATATTGTAAAACATTTCCCCCCTTTCCTGACATCCTCTTTACAGTGTCTTGCCCGTTTGTCGGGAAATTTATAATTCTACGACCATTACAGTTTCTCCTGGAGGTTCGTAGAGTCACTATCATTGACATCACTCCGCAAAACCGACCTGGCTGGCACACGGAGTCCTAACTCGCAGGTGATCCAACCAAGCAGCCAATGAGTGATCACCTTTGCCGATCAGCTCCGCCCACCTGTCTCCATCCGATTCACCAGAATCATGCATATATATATATATATATATATATATATATATATATATATATACATATATATATATATATATATATATATATATGCACAAAAACACCTGCGGCTTTGTGCATATACTAGATCACACGCACCACCATATATATATATATATATATATATATATATATATATATATATATATATATATATATATATATATATATATATATATATATATAGACAACTTGAGATCACAGGGCTATGGTTTGTTTAGTTGAATGAATAGGATGTGTGGAGGTGCTCACATTGTCATCTGGATACCATGAGATGTCTATCATTCGAAGGTGAGGATGCTATCACTTGTATTGAAAAAACGTCAAGATGAAAAGTTGATTGAATTACCTAACCCAAAAATTAAAACAAGACATTTATCCCTGGGGATAGGGGATTAAGAATACTTCCCACGTATTCCCTGCGTGTCGTAGAAGGCGACTAAAAGGGGAGGGAGCGGGGGGCTGGAAATCCTCCCCTCTCGTTTTTTTTTTTTTTTTTTTTTTTTTTTTTTTTCCAAAAGAAGGAACAGAGAATTGGGCCAGGTGAGGGTATTCCCTCAAAGGCCCAGTCCTCTGTTCTTAATGCTACCTCGCTAACGCGGGAAATGGCGAATAGTTTAAAAAAAAAAAAAAAAAAAAAAATATATATATATATATATATATATATATATATATATATATATATATATATATATATATATATATATGTACACATACATACATAAGCCAGGTATCTACTCAACCACCAATCGCCGGTTGCGACGACAAACAACTGGGGTTGGCCGTGCGCTGACGCCTTGCCGGAGATTCGAAACCATGCGTGTCCGACCACTGGGCTGGCCCGTACTCACTCATGGTCAGTAACGCAAACCAATAAACCACGGAGGCCCGTGTGGGTGAGAGAGAGAGAGAAAGAGAGAGAGAGAGAGAGAGAGAGAGAGAGAGAGAGAGAGAGTATGTGCATCTCAGTGTTAAAAGAATATCTTTCGGTCATTCCATTCTCCCAAATGTGATGAAGGGAGATTATGAAGCTATGGTCGAAAATTTTTGCTCATGTTCCAGGGAGACTTGCGAAGATGACAAACACAAGGCGACACACAAGATCCTCCCGTCCCTAATCCTCTTCCTCATCAAACCCCTACATTAATCCCTCATCAGAGCATCTAATTCATCATATTAGCAGGGTTTAATCATCAGTTTTTAGCACATTTAGAAAGGACATTCATCTTAGCTCTGGCGGTAAGCGTTAATGAACCAAACGTGTCAATACTTAATTACTTTCAGTTCTACCAGCTCCTGATTACATGGAGGGAGACTCAGCCTATCGTATGGTCGATATCCGTTATGCTGTTATGTTATCTATATGATCTAACGGTAAGAGGTTAAGGTGCGACAGGGTCAGATGAATGGGATCATGTTAAGGTGCGACAAGATGAAAGGTATAAGGTTAAGGTGCGATATTGATTGGTGTATGGCAGACAAGGAATGGTATTAGGTTAAGGTGCAGCAAGGACTGCTGTGTGGTGGACCAGGAATGGTATCAGGTTAAGGTACAACAAGATAGGATAGAAAAGATCAGTAAACGTTACACCATAACTTTATTAATACCCAATAAACGTTTGTTGAATATCTAGAAAGAAACGTTTTGTTGTATACTGTAATCTCTAATATTATGTACTAAGATAACAGCGAAATACAGCGGGTGAGATTATCGAAAGCTATTGCTGCAGGGGAGTCGCTGCAGTTCGTAAGAGAAACTAAAACCTAAGACATGATCGTAAGCAACAGAAGCATGAGAAAGCGGCCGTGTCAAGTAAAAACGAGGCATTTCTGAGTGAATACATCAAGCGAGATCAGAGACATTGTCGAAGATGTTAAGAGAAGACTTACTTTTGTGGTCAAGTTTCATTTATGGATATGGAATGATATTAAGTAAACCTATGGCATTATAAATGTTTTTCCACGCTATAAAAGTAAGTAAATAAATCGATATATGAAGGAAAAATGATATATAGTAATATATTTTCTTACTGGCTGCAGAGAAAGAAAAATATTGTATATACGTTACACAACTTATTATGAGGATGTATAAAATTTGATCTCATCTAATGCTGACTTAAATGTTATCCTTGTACAAACAAGTCAATTAGCAGCTGTTTCGCGATTCTACAAATCCAAAATATTGTCTTGTATCACCACCACGGGGGTAAAGGAAAAAGAGGGCACACGCGTGAAGTATTCATATTCTCATTAACTATCTACATTAACTCGTATTCCTCAACTAATGCTGTTGAGTTTGACAAATTCATATTTCTTAAACTTTCCCGCAACACATTCCTATCAAATGATTCTTGAATTGTTAGACAATGGAACCCTCAATCTTTTCCAGTGATGATGTTAAAGGCACCATTTTAAAATCCTCAACGCTGAAAAGTCTCCATGTGAGTCGGTGACTCTAGAATGATTAACATCATTAGTTTTAACATAATCACTTTCCAAAAGAAGCCGAGTAAAAGTTTCGGCATTTTTGATGCAAAGGATCGAATCTTAGTGCATGAGTGGATAATGGGCACCTGAGGGTATAATTAGGGGTGTATAGGGTGTTGTGTGCTGAAAGAGGACTCTTGACAGGAAACAGCTGGTTTAAAAAAAAATGTGAATATATAATCATACGCAGATGAGGGGGAGCGAGATTGGATTCAACAGACAATATTGGATTATGTGTTGACTGGCATGTAAAGATGTTACTGGATATAAACGTGTAGAGTCAGGCAGCAGGTGGGATGACTGACCACTTCTTGAAGGAGAGTAAAAAATTTATGGTAGTTTTCGGAAGAGAGGGAAAAAGAACAAAAACATGAGCATGAAAGATGTGGTAAAAAGTAGGTGAGCTTAGGAAAGAGGCCTGTGTGCAGAGATACTTAAAAGAGAAATAAGTAAAAAGTGGCATACAGTGTGAGTAAATGATACAAATTGATTGGAAGAGAGGTGCTGACTTTCCCTACACTCCAAGGCCGTCGCATTCACCTCTGTCACCATCCTATCCATCGGTTCCCTTCTTCCTGCATCCTTACCTTCCCCAACTCATCAAACCACTGACAATTATCTTCCTCCTCTCTGTCCCGACATCTCCATAAATCTATCCCCCAAGAACGACAGTCCCCGACCCTACCCACCTTATATTCTCAGATAATCCCCATCTACTTCCCTAAATCCCCATCCCTCTCTACCTACACCCCTTCCCTAATCCCTCTACCCTCGACTCCCGGGCCTGAGTTAAGTGAAGGTGATAATCCTCTTAGCAGTATTAAAGACGTCAGGGTTTTCAAGGTTCATTCACAAAGACTGTATCTAATTAGGCAGAGCCTCTGGTGCCACCCTCAGGGGTGATAAGAGATGCGAGGGATGTTGGAGAAATAAGAAGATGAGGAGATGTTAGAGAAGATATTTCTTGTGAGGGAGACTGGCAACCAACAGGTGGGTCTGGACCAGGAAGCTAAACACAAAGATAATCACAGATGACATAATGAAGGGACTTTAGAAGAAAGGGCAGACATAACGCAATTACTTCACTAACGAACGCAACCAACTTATACACATTAAAGAATATTAACTGAAGGCAATCATTTCTTAATGTCTATAACGGGAAAATGTAAGCTACCTATTTATATAGTATAGCATGATGGCGTAGAATAACGACGGACATGTGTCTCTAAAAGGTACATGTCAAAGTTATGCATACATATGACGGTGATATTAAATGTAATCTACGAACAGGTAAAGATCACCTGACCCCAGAAGCTTAAGAAAACGCTATCATGGAAAATCGTATCTTATATTCCCCTAAACCTCACTAAAGGTTTTCTGGATATCTTTATGTAAGTGCTGCAGAGATCAGGTGTATACTTGGCCTTGATGATATTGAGAGTACTGACGTACAATGTGGTGAACGAGCCAGGTTAAAATCATAATGGAAGACAATCTAATATAAAACAAAACGGTCCTTCCCAACGCAGACGCAGAACTTTGTCGAGAAAAGAAAAAGAAAGGGAGAAAGAAATCCTCGCTGCTTTCACCGAACTCTTTTCGTTAATTGAAATAAGGAAGAAAATCGTCTAACACTAGCGTGAACTATATTAATGCGCAATCAAAGTTCAAGATAACTGCTGAAAAGAAAATGGGGATCAAAGTTGCAGGCATGGAAAGGATGTCACTTGAGGGGTTTCCTCCTAGTCTCTAGTTCCATCTGCCTTTAATACTCCTTGGCCATTTTCTGCTGTCAAAAGCTTTCCCTTTATGCAGGTGACGTATCTACTTGAAGCTGAGAAAACGGCATGGGTGACGTAGGCACCTGAAGTGACTCTGGCGACCACAAGTCTGTTGTGTTGAGGTAGTGATGACTTATGAAGAAAGCTTTTACTAACTTCTGATCATTTGTATATTTCCCTAGTGTAAGTGACTTTGTTAACACCATTTATTGCTGACAGCCATTCACTTCAACAT
Source organism: Panulirus ornatus (assembly GCF_036320965.1). Classification (NCBI taxonomy): domain Eukaryota; kingdom Metazoa; phylum Arthropoda; class Malacostraca; order Decapoda; family Palinuridae; genus Panulirus; species Panulirus ornatus. The sequence goes on along the minus strand of NC_092225.1, from coordinate 48,315,189 downwards.
ATAAACAAATGTACATCTTTAAGTGCACATAAATCATGAAAGAAGGGTTGTGATTTGCTTCTTGAAGGGCATTAAACACATTGAGGGCGAGTCTGGTCTTAGAATGATCTACAACACCTGAGAAAGGTGTTCACGAATTTTCGAGCAATGATTACGCATTAAAGTTGACGGACGGAATGATCTTGGCAGATGACTGGCCAAAATGCCCAAATAACCAACCACCCACATCAAGAGGAGGACGGGCGAGAGGGAGCTGAAAGGGCAATACATAAAACGAGAAAATGAATGGTTTTGAATCCCTGAAGGACGATCCAGTTGTTGAAGTTCCTTCAGTTGCTTTTCATAACCTGAAGTTGACGTCATTAAATTAATCCCATCAGTCGATAGACCTATATCCCAAATATCCAACCAGCCACTTCCTCGAGGGATTTGCAATTACGCCAACCGGAAAAGTTCATGATTCATATTTCCAAGTGATTAGCAATCATGATATACAAGAGTTTTTGCTCCTCATCTTCCAGCACTCGTCTTCGGCGAGTTTATGAACCCTTGACGCTACAGAGAACAGCTCATCACCCACGACCTTGTCTGCAGTAGGGTCGTCAAAGTTACGTTTGCTATGGAAACGACCAACGACTTGGAAAAGTGATGTAAGATGAGCGTTCTTCCGAAATTAGAATGGAAAATATAACGACATTGTATTGCAATTTTTTTCAGATTATTTCAACTTGTGAAGCATTCACCAAACCACACCGAACATTAAACGAATTGCTAAAACAATTGTTGACTTTATTAGTCGAGTTCAGGGATCTAAAATATATACTTATACATATTTGTATCTTGGCGCCTGTCTCAGGCTTACTGTCAATATCCTAGATTTTAAGCTTAGAAATTTTCTTTTCTTTCTGAATTTTGGTATTCGAACGTAACATCAAGGATCAACTCTCATGTTGAATCCAAATGCCATAACATTCATTCATCAGTTGTGATCGTCATTAGACCTGATCCTGCTGGATAGGACGCTAATGTAATCAAAGTATTCAATCGTACGAAGTATCCTTCCTGTGCTGTATACCAGCGAACATCTTGACCATAGCGACACTGGAGGAGAACATATATGCGTCAACAACTGCGCACTGTTCGGACCCGGAAGGGAGGCCAAAAGTATAACAGTTGATCATACAAGACATACATGCCCACAATCCTTGACGGTGACATAAAAATAACGAGAGATAAACCAAATCGCCTTAGTAGCTGGCGTCTCCTAGCGGGCAAGTTCATCTAATTGCATCAAAAATTACGCTTCATTCGCTGCCGAGAATCGGATCTATCTGGTGAGATTCGACCTTATGAATCAACGCCGTAGAAACGCATTTCACTCAATCCTCCCCCGGGGACCAGCAAGTAAAGAAAACAGGACCTCGTGGCCTAGTCTGAGAAGGGGCAATGTCCCTTACACATCTGGAAATGATCTAGCAAAACTCCTGAACAGGGAAAATAAATACTTAAGAACCAACCACGCTTAGGCGATGTTTCTTTCCTGCCAGACAGAATCTTCCAGCCACACCAAGAGCAAGAAAAATACGACCATCTAACGTAGCGTCTTACAGGTCAATTCCACGTACTTGATGACAGGAATCAGATGTGTCAATGTGGCATCAGTCACACCTCTGGGGAATGCTCGAACGTGTGTCCCTACAGCGCCTCCAGCAGGAAGGTGTCCACGGGGAAAATGTCCCACACCATGAGACAGATACTTCTGGTCCGGCACATTTCTCCCTAACGAGGCTTCGGGGACGTTAATGTTCATGGTGAAATCACCAGTGCTTCTCCTGCTGGTGGAGGTATGTTGGTGTTGTGGGTAGGGAGGCGGATGAAGATTTTGAGGGCAGGATTGATGGTAATGCATTCTACGATGCTAAGAGTTCTGACCCTGTAGTTTGAGGCATGGATTTTGTTGTCAGAACTGTCCTCCTTGTTGGTATGGCTAATATGACTCAAGTATGTGAAGATGCCAAGTTGTGAAGTCAGCGCATTCACGAAAGTCAAAACATATCCAAGAGGACAGAAGGAAGAAAGGCGCAAGAAATGATCACAGAAACTACTGCATAACAAGCTCAAGATAGGGAGAGAGAACTAATGGAAGTCCTTCCAAAAAAGGTAGAAATCATGACAGTACAACCTGGGGAAGATCTCAAGAATCAGTTGCAGGAGGAGACCTCCTGTAAAGATACGTTATAGATTGATTATGTATAACGTTTGTGGCATCTAAAGTGGCGACCATCCCGATTTTTTTTTTTTATTCTAGTTCATAACCTCGACAGAGGACGTGTACCTTAGCTTGAATGTAATAGACCTCATACCTACAAAATTTATGGATGGAAGTCAAACACGAGGTAGAAATGAACCTTCGTTCTTCAGCCAAGTAGATGATGGAAGACGATGTTACTGAGAGTGTGTAATGCAACAAGACTATTAATGTTTCTCACAAAGGACGTCTCGCGGATAATACGTCTCTAATAGTTTTCGAAAAATATTCAAGACTGCATCCTATTCACAGATGGAGTTCGCCTCCTCATATATGTCTCACTGGAATTTAAAAAAAAAAAAAAAGTTATCGTTGAGCTCCTAAAACTTATGTGTATTAAGATTCAAAATTCAATAGGTTGACAAGAAACATCATATCAGAGACTAATCAACAAGGAAATAAATCCTGCAAGCAGTACCACGAATACGTTCATGCACAGACTTGATGAATGATTCGCTTCAAATCCACAACTAACGTTATCTGCATTCCCTGAGCTGCACGATAATTTTAAAAGTCTTCCTCACTGAAAAATCTCAGTCTTTTTACTCCTACTACATAAATCAATGACTTTCTGGTCTCTTCCACTGTCACAAACGGCTCGTTAGGACCCAGTGGTCTGCTACTGTTTACGTTCAGTTGTATTTAGCTGTACTCAGTTTTAATGTCTAATGATGGTGATTATAGAGGGAATATGTCATGACCAAAAATGAAGATCCGAACATTAACGGTCTGGCCAGTGCGAATGTTGCCACTCCAACTTTACTTCCCAGAATAAAAACAAAATTATCATTACGTCGAACTTTCCTACTTGGAACCTTCAAGTTTGCCAATTGTTCCAATAAGGACGTTATATAAAAGGGGATCGAATGCCCCAATACAAGGGAAAAGGCCATTAAGAGTATTATAGCTGCCGTTGGAAACCTTCCCAATTGAATCGCAACACAAGTTTACGCACAGCTGGTCGGTTAGAATTTGGCGCGCTGGTAACTGGAAATGGTTATAGAGGGAGAAGTTAGTCTAAGTTCAAAACTAAGCGCCAAGATAAGTTAATACCTGTTAATAAGTCCCCGCTGGGATCTTGTAAGTGAACGTATCTATGCACTAAGTTGACAACAGGTGGTGTAGACTCCTCCAAGTTCCTGATGAGCCAAATATGCTGATATATATATATATATATATATATATATATATATATATATATATATATATATATATATATATATATATATATATATATATATATATAATAATGCAGCGGATACGATATAACCATGGCTGGGGCCTATAATTGTTTGTACCATCTTGGCTACCATGAAAAAATGAACAAGTCTTGGACTTATAATCATGTGCTTGGCTAAATGAAGCGAGATCTATTTACATAATGTTACTGAAGGGGAAAATGATATAATACAACGTATGGATAACAATACGTGAAATGCTGAAAATAATGTATACAGCAAATGGCAGACAGCCAGCTAGACAGATGCAGACAGCAGATCACTTTAAGATGTGAAATGGAAGGAAAAAGATAAATGCAGATATATAGATAGAGATGATCACAGACAGGAGCAGAGATACAGAGAGTCAGGCAACAGACAAACAACGACGCAGACAGACGGATGAAGACCCAGTCCACAGGTCCCCCACGTAGCACCAGAGATAGGTCCCGCACACCAACAAATTCAATTAATTAGAAATTCTAGTGAGGGCCTCCGGTCCATTAGACGCAAGAGAAGGAAAAGTTTATCAAGTGAGTTCTGAAAACAAGTTGTCAGATCCATGAAGATTTCTTCTGATGCATTTGTTTAGGATCACGAAGGTGCACGGCGGAGCAAAACCCCTTGTCTTATATAATTCTCATTGCTTTTCATTTTTTGCTATTAGCTTCAGCGCTGCAAGAAAGTTTGTGCATTCCCACTACTGTGGAGGAATTGGATTGCGATTCTTTGAGAAAAAGAGTTCAAATGTTCTCTGAGAACCTCTTGGAGGAAGGTTTTGGAATCTAATTCCATGGGCTTTTCACAGTTAGGTTCCAGTAATTTCTATTTTTCTCAGTATAGCCGTTTTCTGATAGATTGCCACACCTCGATTAACCTTCGACTTTCCTTTCTTCGTCATCTCTTACTTTACCCACTAATTTTCCACTCTTTAATGCCCCCATCGTTCTTTTCCTCCTGCTAATTCATTTATTTCCTCATTCATCTCTTCTCAAACCTCATACCTTTCTTCTTTTCTCAATCTAGATTTACCATTCATCCAGCTGTCCCTCCGTCGCTTTCCATTATCCCACCACTCTCCCTGAGTCTCTCCACCCCTCATCTATCCTCTATCACTTCATAGACATTACCTGACACCTCTCTTCCACCACCAGGACTTGTTACTTCAAGCACATTCTCTATCACACACACACACACACACACACACACACACACACACACACACACACACACACACACATACACACACACATATACATACATCATACATACATACATACATACATGTGTTCCTCTCTTTCCGGCAGGTGTGGTGCACAAATGGTGACATATGTTGACTCGTTAACACTTAAACTCGACCTCAAGAGTTCAAGCCATAGAAGCCCTTATATAACACTTATATTCGACCTCAAGAGTTGACGTTATACATGTTCTTTTATAACACTTATACTCGACCTCAAGAGTTGACGCTATAGCTGTTCTTTTATAACACTTATACTCGACCTCAAGAGTTCAAGCTATCGATGCCCTTATATAACACTTATACTCGACCTCAAGAGTTGACGCTATAGCTGTTCTTCTATAACACTTATACTCGACCTCAAGAGTTGATCTCGCGTCCCGGGACCATAGCAATATCATCATCTGTTATAGATTCTGTTTAAGCTTAGTGACAGAGGCATTCTGATAGTGATGCTCTTCTTTCGTGATGCTGATCTCTCCATATGATCATTTGATGGTCATGATGCCTGCTTGCATTACCTGTACTACCCATAATCCTCTCCATCCCTTCATAATTTCCCGTTTCTTTCACTTATATATTACTTACTTTATGCATCGTCCATCCTTGATATCAGTTAGTATCAAACAATAACTCATCTCGGTACTGATGACTTTGTGGATCTCATTCCCAGTGAATCATCTCAAATCTCAGGCATGTCAGTGTTCATCCTCTCCCACTCTTGATCTCTCGATGCCTTCATCAGTGGCCGCTTTGCACCCGCGCCCTGACAACCACCCTTCTTAGCCACACCAGTCCCCCACCCACATAACTAGCCCACCAACCACCCGTGATAACCACGCCAGTCCCTACCGCCCTTACTACCCGACCAACAACCCCTCTTAACCACACCAATTCCTACCCCCCCATAAATACCCCATTAACCACCCGTAATAACCATACCAGTCCCCACCCCTATAACTAACCCACCACCACCCTTCATAATCACACTTGTCCCCACCCCCATAACTAGCCTAACAACCACACTGGGCCCCACTCCCATAACTAGCCCACCAACCACCATACTCTGCATGTACCACCACCGAACCATCAACCATCACAGCAGCCACTACTTGTCCTACTGGACGAGAATTTGTCTGCTTGTTACACACTGTACCTTTCTAGGTATTCGCTTAACATCCCGTCTTCCTCCAGTTCATCAAGCTTCTTATCTTTTCACCCAACGATTTACTTCTCTCCTTACCATCCAGTCTCAACCAGGCGTTACGTCAATTTTTCCCAAAGATGCACAGCCTCTCTCAATCCCAGGATGGACACCCTCTCTCATTCAATCTCTTGCCAGTGATCTGCTCCCTAGTTCTCGCCCCCTCTCCACTACTAAAACTTCTTCCATTATCCTCCCAAAGTTCTCTCTCTCTCTCTCTCTCTCTCTCTCTCTCTCTCTCTCTCTCTCTCTCTCTCTCTCTCTCTCTCTCTCTCCGCTGTACGGAGTTCAGAGGGCCCCTGTAATGAGAGACGATGGGCTACTTCCAGCGAGAAATAACTGACTAAAGCTTACAAGTAAATGGTTTTACGTCAGCGTAGGGATATCTCTCTCTACCAAGAGCGTATCTGTACACCGTAATAAGCCGTCCGCTTCCGTTTTTGAACGCCTAAAATAAGAGACGCGTTCAGGAGTTGATCGTCATTTGTTTCATAGTTATCATCAACAGGCAAAAGTGAAGAAAAATCCTTAGGTTCCTTCAGCTAGGGAAGCCATAAACCAGTAAAGTCCTACTTTTTTACCTGCTCTGTCTGTCCGTTTCTGTCTGTCTCTCTCTCTCTCTCTCTCTCTCAGGTCGTGGGTCACAGGTCAGGTTCCCCGGCAGGCGGAGCTGTATGGGCGGGGAATCTCGAAACTTTTCCCATTATGATGGCCCCGCTCCGTCCCGTGTTACAGCTGCCGGATAATCAGATCAATTTTACCCTCTTTTTTACATAAATATTCAACTTCTGGGAGGGGGAAAATTGACGGTTCTGTTGAGCTACGAGAGGCCCGTCAAGTGACAAGGGTTCGCGTGGGTGTTGTTGGTTCTGTGAGGGAAAATTCTTTAAAGAATCCTACAATTTCTCAGCTGTAGACTAGCGTCATAGTCTGTAGGGCGTTTCTCAGCTGTAGACTAGCGTCATAGTCTGTAGGGCGTTTCGTTCCATTCAGCTCAAAGACAAAGAATGTCTACACCTGAGAATCAAAATCACTTCAGTGTTTTTCGACCACTAAACACCCGCAGACAATGAGGCGTGCTGCGTATAACAAAACATTCGACTCTGGACCATTAATCACAAACGTGAACACGATTCCTTGGCTTTCTCGAATCTCCATCGTCACTGGATTTCACTGATTACAGGGCTGTTTTCGTATCTGCATTTCACTTGACTTGCGATCAGCTTTAATGATTGTTATTCACGCATGTCATCACATTCGTTTTGGGTCATCAGTCACATGCTCGTCTGTTCTTACATTCGTTGACTTCGTGTCAAGTCCAGCGACAGTAGGCTCGACATCAGAAAATGTATCGGATACGACGAGGGAAACCCTGCTGTTTCCATCCATTGAAATGATATGGCAAGTAAATGTTCCTGGAAAAGTTCTGAATATAGTTGATTTAAGAGGCTGTTTCTAAAGGCTTGAGCTGGATGACGTTCAGTATTCAGCAGCTGAAGACTTGAAATACACTTTCAGAGTATTCAGATGGAATTATATGTCTGCTGAGGTGCGTTTCAGATCGGACTGATTAAACCTCTGAATAAGAATATCCTTAGATTATGAAGTTGGATACCCTGCCTATATGAAACTTCTTTATCTCTTAAATTTCAGTCCAAACCTCACTCTCTTGAAGATGTATTATAGTTGGAGGAACGTGTGGTATGTAAGATGACGAAAGAAGGAGAAGAAAGAGAAAGAGGGATGGGGGTACAGTAAGGAAAGGAAAGGAAGGAAGGGACTGAGTGATATGCGCGTTGTGAAGTATGAAGAGGGATGAGGAAGTTGTAAATTGTAAGGAGAGAGAGAGAGAGAGAGAGAGAGAGAGAGAGAGAGAGAGAGAGAGAGAGAGAGAGAGAGAGAGAGAGAGAGAGAGAGAGAGAGAGAATTAAATTATATATCTCTACCTGTGGCATGACATGTTTTGTGAAGACACTCCACCTCATCAGGTGCCAGTACTTAACAAAGTTACTCAAATCCCAACATCACAGCGAAATACCGCCGTCTAGCGTCTAAAAGTACAGACCAACCGCTGTCTAACTTGACCGGCAGTTACAAAACACGAAAACAAAGAAAGTTGCTCAAGACATTCCCAGCTACCCAGGACAACCCCCGCTCCGTGACCCCCATTAATTACTCTCCCTACTGAAGTGCAATATCACCTTCATAACTTCCATCACGGACTAGTGTAATCATATATATATATATATATATATATATATATATATATATATATATATATATATATATATATATACAGTCATCTTTTCATTCTTCCCACACAGCCAGTGTCTCATTCGTTTGCCCTTCATTTTCTCCAAACTTCCTTGTATCACTTCTCTTCGATCTCGGACAAGTCGAAAATGTTTTCAGTACGGTGATACGGCACACTAATGAGTTACCTGCGCAATATTAATTGCTTTACTCTTTACCTGAAGAGGGAAGAGGGAAAAGGAAGAGAAGAAAGAGAGAGAGGAGGGCAAAGGTGAGTGAAGGGAGGGAAAAAAAAAAGAGTCGGAGTGGAAGGGAGAGTGAAGCTGCCCTTTCTACCTCTCTAACGTGGCGTGCTGTGAATGTTGTTAAGAAGGGTCTCTCTCTCTCTCTCTCTCTCTCTCTCTCTCTCTCTCTCTCTCTCTCTCTCTCTCGTCTGATCTCACACCGAAAACCCCCGACATAATAAAGCACCCAGCATGCGCCGACAATCCACCAAGCATTACCCTGTAACAAGAACAAACCGCATCACTTGTCCACAGGCACGCCAAGAAACCGCCAGGGAATGGCGCTTTATGGACCAAGTTTGGCGCGCCTTAGCCAAGTTGTCATATATACGTTCGGCTGCGGGAGATGAGGAGGAAGGTGCTACATCAGGGTAACTGCTGCAGCAACAGGGACTGTGGAATACTGCATGGCAGGGAGGAAGCCAAAATAATTGCTGCATGGCAGGGAGCATGTGAGAATAGCTGATGTATAGCAGAGAGGAAGCGAAAATAACTGCTGACTGGCACGGACGAAGTGAGAATAACTGCTTTATAGCAGGGAGGAAGCGAGAATAACTGCTACCTGGCAGGAAGGATGTGAGAATAATTCTCAGAAACGCATGCGTCCTCTTGAGGTGTCTTTGTGTATTTAGTGGAACATCAGAAAAGGCTGAGAAGCCTCATCCTCTAGGATCAGCCTATACACTGAGCTGAGAAGCCGCAATCTCTTGGTTAAGTCTATACACTTGGAATGGACTAAATAAAGACTGTCAGACACGTAAACAGATATCCCTGTGCTCCTGATCCGCCATATCTGAGTGAAGTTCATGATGTCAGATAGATAAATATACATAAGATTTTCTTATTTCGTACAGAATCGGAGTGTACTTGTTTTAGGGAAAGCAATAAAAAAAGGGAGGGAATGGTATTCATCATAATTTTTAAGGACAGATGCAAAGAATTTAGATATGAGTGCGAGCTGCGTCAGCACTCTTATGGTGAATAATTATCAAAGGTAAACAGGAAAAGAAAGGAATGCAAATTTCCAATTTGCCTGGGGAGAATTTGCATACTTATTAAACGATACATATGAGGCGTCGAGGATAAACACAATGCTTCTGCACTGGTGGGAAACTTCTACACTGGAAACTTTCTTCATACATAAGAATTACTTTGGCTTATATATTGTCAGAATCCCAGGGTCCATCTTGCGCGGGTGGTGCATGATACTATCACACACACACACACACACACACACACACACACACACACACACACACACACACACACAGCAACTGCAGCAGACAGGACTGTCTTGGTTCTTGTCAAGATTTTTAGGGTTTTCAGCTTCCCTATTTCATTCTAACAAGGGGTAGGGTTGGGGGGAGATGGAGTGTGAGGGGATCCCTGACTATAACATAATTCTTCAATACATCATTCCATGATTGCAAATTTAGGATTACAACAGCAGTGGGAGTGGCAGTCTCGTAAAAGAACTCACCCCCACCAGGGGAGTCAACATTTCCCTGCAACTGGAACTAGCGCAGCCTTGAGCTGCAAGAGCCTTTAAAAAAACAGGTCCTGGGTAACACCAGGACGATGACCAGAAACCTCAAATCGAATCCTCATGGGTGTTGCTTAAGTCGTCAAAGACAAATGTTCAGTAATTGTTTAGGTTAGAAAATATTCCGTCAGACGAAAAAGAGTGCGAATAACTAACACAACATCAATAACTGACTGCTATTCTTAATAAATGGAGTAACAAGACCTTTAGTACTGAATGTACCAGGTAAATAAGGTTCCATTAGCCAAAGATAAATCAGAGAAGCCAGTCACTCCAAGCAAGGAAAAGCTTGTCATTCAACACAAACACAGCCAACATGGCAAAAAATATCTACGAAGTTGATTTCTTATCAAATATGGATTCAGAGCTATGCATCAAAATCAAACAGTTGTGACTACATCTTAAGAAAGAGGTTGGGGCTGAGGGCTACGTGTGTCTGACGAAGGATAGAGAGAAAACCAACAGATTAATAAAGGACAGTTCAACTGTGACCATATGGCTGAAGAAAGAAGAAATTACTGGGAAACAGAATCAAAGTTTTCACACTTGGAGAATGAAATAGGAAACTGAGGAATCAACTTTAAAATAACAATAGATGTCACAAGATGAGGGAAGGGCTTAGTGAATTCAAAGATAGAGTTAATGGGCATGAACATAGATTCGAATTAGATAAAAGGAATCAGATCATATTTAACCGAAAGACAAAAGGTAAAATGACGGCAACACAATAAAAGATCTAAAGAGTCTTCCCTAGACGCCCTAGGCGCAGTTCAAGAAGAAGAAATTCCAATAACACAGACTACAAAAACTTTTTGAAAATAATGGGCAATGAGGGGAAAGCTGGGGTAATTTCTGGGGCTGATCAACAGACTCTGAGGATGAAGATTGATGGAATGGAACAGAGCCCTGAGGACGCTTGAACATAGATAGTGACGCAAGGGATTAAATGTAGCTGTAGTAATAATAGTAAGGATTGTTACAGACAGAACAATCAGGGAAATTTACGGTCTCGTAGATGACAGGCTTAGGAAACTGAAGAGATTTTCAGCTAAAAAAGAAAGTTACAGAGGAAACCAAAAACATGGTGGCTGACGAATCAGCATGGAGAATATTAATAGAAAATTGGGTGGCATTGAAATAGAATAGTCAGCAAAGCATGAGGCTGATGGGGATGTAAATCACTGATGACTTCTAGGTTGGAAGCTCATATCCCAAACAAAACAAAAGTGGAAAGAGTGAAAAGGATCTGATGACACCTCTTTGATCATGGTACTCTTTCTTCTAGATCCACTTCCATTTAGAAACGAATTTCAATATATCTTGCCCTGCTTGGCTTTGTGTGTGTGTGTGTGTGTGTGTGTGTGTGTGTGTGTGTGTGTGTGTGTGTGTGTGTTCTAAATGTATGTTTTTATGCATATCTATTAACACGCATATCAGGAATGAATTACCCTCAAAACCCCAGATCACGAGACTCACGCTGATAATGAGACACTACTGTCACTCTTCATTTACCCAGAATGAAAGCTTCTCAGGCTTAGCTATGTTGACCGTCTGTTATCTCTCTTATCGTCGACCGCTGCCAGCTGCCTCCGCACATGGTGGCCAGATAGCAACGGACTAACGTTCAAAACAAGAAAAATCCTTTATAGTCCGAAACCTCAATTTGGAAATATGGAGATAAGGGCGAAAGGGAGTGAATGATCCTAGTTCATCATATTATATATATATATATATATATATATATATATATATATATATATATATATATATATGTGTGTGTGTGTGTGTGTGTGTGTGTGTGTGTGTGTGTGTGTAAATTCGTTTTTGAAATACGGAGATAAACAGATGCAAAGTCTCATTCATACCAGATGAGGTTCACTGGCTGCATGTCTGTAGCTAATGCACTAAGATAGACTACACAGCACCCAAGCACGACAAGCACATGAGACCTACATGACATGATGCCTTTCACTGGCGTGTGCTGATAATCCAGTTTTTTTTTTTTTTTTTATCCACCCCGTTATACAGCAAGGAGGTTATCCAAAGTTATATGAAGCAACTACTGTGTTATTTGATACTTTCAATATGAAGCAATTATCTCTGTTGTGTTTGCACAAGAGCTTGTCTACCAGCATGGCTGAAAAAGCTGTCCAGTGTTCTGAAGTTAATGCCACGCTGTTAGGCATGGCTAAGCCCAGTCGCGTTTGATATCGGGTCACGTTCATCCTGGGTCCACTGGCGTAGAGCCACTGTGATAAACATATCATGTTAACCCACTGCTGCGTCCTTGCACTCTCAACATATGCTGACAACTCAACATATGATGCTCCCTAAAGCAACACAAAGTATTATATTGCTTTGTTTAAAGCACTGGAGATGCTTTACAATCAGCAAATGTTCTCTGTGAAGTGCTGTGTCAATGTATTTCTGAATTTCATTTTTGTCAGCAGCGTTAATCCTTAAGGCAAAAAATACACGAAAGAGCTCACCATAAAAATGTTGCACCAGCAAATGTTTCGGGTTCAGACTTACTTGACGAGAGTCAACCTATCAGGGGAACGCTCTCACAGGTGATGGGCAAGAAGAGTCCTAACATGACTCGAGGCAGTAGTGATCGTGTTTCATGAGGAGCCAAACAGGAAAAACAGGAGGACCATTATCTCCTCCCCACCTGCTCTAGTTTAGTAATGAAGACTGGAGGTCCAAGCTCATGCACTACACACACACACATACACACACACACACACACACACACACACACACACACACACACACACACACATATCTTTGCTGAGTGCCATGACTATCACTGCGCAAGCAAATGTGCTCAGAAATGTCAGTGTGTGGTTGTGTGCACACACATCTCCAAATTATCATAACGGAGCACACAGCAGCCACTCAGCAGAGCTCTCACATTGGAATACATTAGCTTAAATGCGTTTCCTCAGCGAAGCAGACTAAAATGAAATTTATCTTTAAAGTTTGTCTTTAAAAGTTTACGCAATATGTTTTACTTTACACAAGCGTGGCATCTTTAGTTTAACAAAGACCTACGTGTTGCGGCTTCATCTGCAAATTGCATACGTCCTTGGCGAAGGCTGATGCCCTAAAAGGAAATTTTTAGAAGAACCATTTCGCCTATCGTTGTATCTCGTGGTCAACGACTACAGGATATGGGTTAAGCCAGAAGTCCTAACGCGCCATCTAACTTCATTGTCTGCACGTTCCTAAACCATATATATTGTACCAATCTACACGTGCATTTAACCGTGATTTGTACTGTCGATTTGAGAGAGAGAGAGAGAGAGAGAGAGAGAGAGAGAGAGAGAGAGAGAGAGAGAGAGAGAGAGAGAGAGAGAGAGAGAGAGAGAGAGAGAGAGAGAGAGAGAGCCGTCTGGTTGTTGACCTGCAGCCAGTATTGGAAGGGGGTTGGGGATGGCGTGGATGGCGGGAGAGGATGGGACAAAACGATAGGAGATCAGAACCAGATATCAAAGGGAGTGGCTGAGAAGCCAGAGGAGAGGAAGCGTCGGGAGATTTGAGGAGAGGAAGAAGGGGATGGTAAGAGAAAAAGGAAAGAAAGAATAGAGTTGAGACGATGGGGAAGGAAGGACACTGGGAAGGGACTGAGGGAAGGTCGTAAGGGAAATGTGGATGTCATTAGAGAGGGAGAAAAATATGAGGGTTGAGGAGGGATGGAGGAGAGGAAGGAATTCACAGTGATTGATGGCTACACAAACAATGCAGCTGATGGAACTTTGGTGTGAGGGTTGCCTGAGGAAGTGGGCCAGGGAGGAAACGTTACACACACACACACACACACACACACACACACACACACACACACACACGCACACACACACACACACACATGATGGATGAGGCCCCACGAGTTTAAAACTCCTCTGTACAGTATAAATAAGTAATTACACACACAAACACAAATATATATATTGACAAAGAGGATGCATGTGTCAGAGGTGGAGGGAACGAGAAGTGATAACATACACACACACACACACACACACACACACAACTTCTCTGTGACACTTTGGACAAGCAACTAAGCTGGAAGGATCACATCAGCACCATCATCTAATCTTCCATCTCTAGATCTCCGTCGATTCAAAACACCCTTCAACTCCCAGGACGTAAACTGAAAACTATCTACACATCTTCCATTCTTCCCAGACTTACATAAGTCTCTCCCGTCTAGTCCTCCTGCCCCTATACTGTGCAACAGAATCTACAGAAGATGCAGAAAAGGGCATGCAAGATTATCCTGGGTCCCTCTTACACCACCTATCAAGGGCCACTCACCACACCAACCATCCAGTCCATCTCTAACCATCGCCTGAATCTTATGCGACAGTTCGGGACGAAGCTACTACTGCAACTACTCCTACCTACATCACCTCCGACCAACTGAGATCCCTCGCCCCTAAGTTGCAGTTCGGCACCACAGTCAACCCATTCGAGTTCGTGGAGATTGCTACAAGAACAACCTCACCTCAGCCACTACGCACGCACGTTATCAACAGCTGGTAGACCGTAACTACAACTCCATCTAATAGCATCTGTTTGACACCCTCCCGCCTGAGCCTCTTGTATACCGCTGTGGTTGAAAACTCGTCAGTGGTGTGGTACCTAAAGACGGCGAGGGAGTTTGACTTGGATGAGGCGACTGGATGCACCAAGAGGCATTTGAAACCGTTCCTACACCGCAAAGCAGCCTGACAGAAGAAGAAGGGGAACTCGATGCTATCAGATACAGAGGCCTTAGACTTATCTCTGAAGATCACGAGGTATATCAGTCTTTACGCAGACGTGAATGACAACACGTCCTGCAAACCTCGTCTCGTTATTCGCACCCAGAACTGACACTAATAGCATTCATGCCATCACCCACATCAACTACAGCAGCAACAACAACAACGACAACAACAAGCACATGGATGAAAGAAGTAATTGAATATAAAAAGGCTCTCGAGATAGCAGCCCGTAGCTCATTCTAATCAATTTGCTTTGTGCTTGAATAGGACAAAGACACGCAGTGAAACAGGTCATCAGCGAGGATACGCCCCTGTGCCAGCTTGGATCGTTGGATAATTATTATGTGTGGCAAAGTGACTCGAGGGTCGAGACTCGACGGAACAAGGGCATATAGGTAACTCTTTGAGTGCTCCGCAAGCTGCATTGAGAATATTTCTGAAAGAAGTGAATGTTAATTTCCGGGTTTCTTGTTCTGAGAGTTAATTTCCTCCTTTGCTGATGTTTTGTGCTATGAACTTTATGAGTTTGAAAGATGTATTCATTTCAAAATGTTTGACTCTCTGACACACAATGCAAATTTGAAGCAATTTAGAAAATATGTAACCTGTTTTTTGAGTCAGTGTGATCACCAATAAACGCGTGCGCACACACACACACACACACACACACACACACACACAGAGTGGCAACATGAAAGCAAAACTCACTCCCTGTTACACTCACATAGTGATGAAAAATGGTGACAACACAGTTAATTCAACATGAATAAACTGAGAGGGAAATTGTGAAAGGCTGACAGCATATGTAGTTAAAAAAAACAAAGGTCTACGATAACGAAAAATGTTCATTTTGCTGTAGCCCCACGCGTGTAAAAACGCTCTCTCCCCCATTCCATACAAAAAGGTCATTGTCAACAGCGTATTACACATAACATTTTAACACCAGTACAACCAATATATAGACACTGACCCGCAAGAGGTGGTGGTTATACCCAAAGACGTCCTCGTCCCCCGACTTGGCTAACTGTGAGTACATTGCCAACACAGTCATGAGCGGGGACGTGTCGCCTGCTGGTGCGCAGTATCTACCAAGAGTTATATATTTCCTATGCATGACACTCATGTGAATAATCATCACGACGTGTTTGTTAACGACCCTGTTAGTGAAACAACGTTCGGGTGTTTCTTTACCTTTTCATTCGATGTTAGCACGTTCGTTCTTTTTTACACCAATGCAGTTCGTGAGAGAATCAATGATAGATACGATGTTCATGTAACACAGCTTTTAAGTAAACGTAAAATTCCTTCTTTGAAGATCTTTTGCACATATATATGTATCTAAGAGTACGAGTCAGTTTCAAGTTCGTTAACCCGTAGGTACCTGTGTATATATCTGTACATGTGAGAGTATTTGAGTAAGCATGTTCATGCATTATATCATCAGTGTAAGCTTGTGCTTGCTCGTTCGTCCATAAATGAGATATTCTATAAACATGGCATGACCAATTCCCTGAATATGTTACTTAACCTGTCTGTAATTACAGAATTGCCTAATGCTGTCACTCTGAGCAACTTTCATTTTTCTATGTTATACATTCTAAAACTCTGCACAATCCAGTGGCAAGTTTAGCTGATTGACGATTCTGAAGACAAACTCCATATGATTCAACACTTATGATGAACCAAGTTTAAATGTCTCTAGTTACTGATCGCAGAGGAATTACTTCGAAAATTCTGTCGAGTGAAAAATGTGTGTGTGTGTGTGTGTGTGTGTGTGACCTCACTACTTTAGCTACGCATTAATAGCTCAACCAAACCGAGAGGGGAGGAGGAACAACTAGGTTGGCCTCCCTCTCCGAGATTCGAACCAGAGCCCGTTAGACTGGCGGGTCGCAACGCTCACCACTGCGCCACGAAAGTCTCTAAATCCACAGACGATGCGAAAATAGGAAGCAGCATAATATCCGAGACTCATCATGAGAGCGTCGGAAATGAGCCATTGCCGGGAGTTCCCAACCTTTTACTTGCCATGTTACCCTTCTGGATGAGTGGATTGTTACTCATGGGTTTAACAACCACTTATACTTTTTAACTGGCTCGAGGGAAGGAATCGGCTCACGGTATGCCTACTTATGTGCATCAGTTTTATCTAACAATTGAACCAGTTATCAAAATGTCACACAATTCTCATCTGGAAAAATGACACTTTCCATGTAAATGTATTGATGGTGCTCTTCTGCAAATAGTGGCATCGTTCGAACTGTCTTTGCCACAGCACAAGGCAGACCGGCTCACAAGGCCAGTGGATGTCGCGTCATCAGTTACGTGACAAAGAGGCTGGAAAATCCAGCCTCACATATGCGGGTGAAGGACACAGCAGCAGATTGCAAAGAGCAAAAAGTTCGTCAACCATGAGTAAGGCTCTGCCCGTCTGTACCACAACCTCAAAGAGATTCTTCTTCAAATCAATCATGGACGCTCGAGCCACTGACAAGGTCAATGAATTCTTTCAGTCAAATCTTCAACAGAAGTAGGATTAACCTTTCATGGATTTCTGAGGA
This sequence comes from Panulirus ornatus, assembly GCF_036320965.1. Classification (NCBI taxonomy): domain Eukaryota; kingdom Metazoa; phylum Arthropoda; class Malacostraca; order Decapoda; family Palinuridae; genus Panulirus; species Panulirus ornatus. The sequence goes on along the minus strand of NC_092225.1, from coordinate 48,297,807 downwards.
GTTTGAGGTTAAGTTCAGACAGATCGGTAAAATAGAATTACAACTCGTTTTGCATGGAGTAAAGATCTCTTGCGTTGCCATCCGTTCTTGAAGTATTACCAAGAGCCACCCGACCAACGAGGGTTTCGGATATATCAAATTTCCTTTCTCTTTACTGTCGTTTTTCCCAGCTTTATTTCAATCACGAACACATGTATCTATTCCGCGAAATCGAAGACGGCGGCATCTCTTCCCTGCAAGGACGAGTTGAGGGTGATCTTGGGTGTTCAGCCTGTAGCAGCTGGGTTGAGGTTAGGGCGTTGCTTACCTCTCCCGAAACCCATGGTACACCCTGGCCACGAACTGGAAACTACCGCTCCGTGCGAATCGTGATGCAGACCTCAACACCAAAAAATGTCTCCAGGGTCTGATGAAGGGAAATCAAAGGTAATGGATATTATGAGTTTTGAAATACTAGAAAACTAAAACCAAATTAACCAACCCAGATCGACTGGCTCTGACATCCAGGTTTCAAGCTTCGTGGTCGAGGTCAGACGCCAACTGATGCTTCCCATAACTAAAATATCTAACAAATCACGAACCGAAGTTGAGGTATCTAAATACTGATTACTGGCAAACTTCACCATATATGTACAAGTAAAGAAATAAGAAATGTGAATGAATTACCGTCCAATTAACGTCACGTCAGTTATAGGTAGAAGGATGGTAAAATAACGTGAAAAAAGAAAAGAAAAAAAATGACGTTTTTAGATCACGAATTAGTATCAGAAAAACAGGATGGCTTCCTCAACAAATGACCTTGTCTGACAAATTTACCAGACTTCTTTTTAAGTATTAACAATGATAACTCGGACCCAAAAGTTCCCTCTGATGTAATATACAATTACTTGTCAAAAGGTATTCGATGAAGTACCACACAAGAAACATATGTGGAACACATGGATGAATGACTGGCTCATCGACAGAAAGCAATTAGTTTTACATGTGGAAGCCTTAGATTGGCTGAACGTGACGAGTGGTGTACCAAAGGGGTGGGGTTTCGGCCCCCAATCTTTCCATAATATACATCAATGATATGAATTGGGCTCTCGTATTCAAGCCCCCTAAATCTGCGGACGATACAATACTACGAGGCAAAGCCGTAAATGTAGCAGACTGTGAAATGATTCACATACCTTAATAAACTAGAAGAGCGGATACACAAATGTCAGATCAATTCAACATACACAAACCTGGATGTCAGAGCCAGTCGATCTGGGTTGGTTAATTTGGTTTTAGTTTTCTAGTATTTCAAAACTCATAATATCCGTTGTTAAGTTTTGCATCTCTGAGATACGACTAACAAACACGACTATCAAATAATACAGCTGAATAAAGTAAATGAAGAGGGATCTTGGAGTTGTTGTTGATAATCTCAGGTACATTAAAAGTTTCTCGCCGAAGTACAGGAGGAATGCTGGTTTCCATAGCTAAGAACATCGACTATACAACACTGGAAGCCATTTTGACTCTTTTAATGCCCTATTATGACCGAAATTTGAACATGCAGTCCATTTCTGGTCCCCATAATACAAGAAAGAACACGGAAAATTGGAACAAGTACAAAGGCGGTTGGCTAAAACTACTCGAAGAAATCTAACGCATGAAGAGAGCAGTTAAAGGGTCAGAGTTACTTTTGGTGTTTTGTAGACAATGTTCTTAATCTCTCTCTCTCTCTCTCTCTCTCTCTCTCTCTCTCTCTCTCTCTTTTACCTTCTGTCCTTTTGTTAGTCATTTTATCTATCTAATCCATTCGTCTATCAACCTATCTTTTTATCGATCCATCTATCTATCTAACCTCTATCAATAGTTCTTCAACTTCCCTTTCCTCTTTCGGTCACCTTAAAGTATGAAGTCTGTTGGGGATGAGAGAGCTTGGGAAGTGAGTCAGTTGTTGTTCGCTGATGATACAGCGCTGGTGGCTGATTCATGTGAGAAACTGCAGAAGCTGGTGACTGAGTTTGGTAAAGTGTGTGGAAGAAGAAAGTTAAGAGTAAATGTGAATAAGAGCAAGGTTATTAGGTACAGTAGGGTTGAGGGTCAAGTCAATTGGGAGGTGAGTTTGAATGGAGAAAAACTGGAGGAAGTGAAGTGTTTTAGATATCTGGGAGTGGATCTGGCAGCGGATGGAACCATGGAAGCGGAAGTGGATCATAGGGTGGGGGAGGGGGCGAAAATTCTGGGAGCCTTGAAGAATGTGTGGAAGTCGAGAACATTATCTCGGAAAGCAAAAATGGGTATGTTTGAAGGAATAGTGGTTCCAACAATGTTGTATGGTTGCGAGGCGTGGGCTATGGATAGAGTTGTGCGCAGGAGGATGGATGTGCTGGAAATGAGATGTTTGAGGACAATGTGTGGTGTGAGGTGGTTTGATCGAGTGAGTAACGTAAGGGTAAGAGAGATGTGTGGAAATAAAAAGAGCGTGGTTGAGAGAGCAGAAGAGGGTGTTTTGAAGTGGTTTGGGCACATGGAGAGGATGAGTGAGGAAAGATTGACCAAGAGGATATATGTGTCGGAGGTGGAGGGAACGAGGAGAAGAGGGAGACCAAATTGGAGGTGGAAAGATGGAGTGAAAAAGATTTTGTGTGATCGGGGCCTGAACATGCAGGAGGGTGAAAGGAGGGCAAGGAATAGAGTGAATTGGAGCGATGTGGTATACCGGGGTTGACGTGCTGTCAGTGGATTGAATCAAGGTATGTGAAGCGTCTGGGGTAAACCGTGGAAAGCTGTGTAGGTATGTATATTTGCGTGTGTGGACGTATGTATATACATGTGTATGGGGGGGGGTTGGGCCATTTCTTTCGTCTGTTTCCTTGCGCTACCTCGCAAACGCGGGAGACAGCGACAAAGTATAATAAAATAAATAAATAAATATATATATATATATATATATATATATATATATATATATATATATATATATATATTCCTATGAGTCCACGGGGAAAATGAAACACGAAAAGTTCCCAAGTGCACTTTCGTGTAATAATCACATCATCAGGGGAGACACATGAGAGGAATATAACAGTTGATATACATCGAAGAGACGAAGCTAGGACGCCATTTGGTAAACATGTGATTGTCCAAAACATACATGTTTACCAAATGGCGTCCTAGCTTCGTCTCTTCGATGTATATCAACTGACTGTTATATTCCTCTCATGTGTCCCCCCTGATGATGTGATTATTACACGAAAGTGCACTTGGGAACTTTTCGTGTTTCATTTTCCCCGTGGACTCGTAGGAATATCTTGATCACGCACAAAATTGTGATCCTTTCCAATATATATATATATATATATATATATATATATATATATATATATATATATATATATTTATAACCTTTCTTTCTCACACATCCGTCATTCCATGAAGCCTCATTCTATATACAAGACAATGAAAAAAAAAAAAATCAATGAAACTCTACGATGAGAGAAAAGAAACACCCATCAACAAACACCATCACTAGTAGACTGTGACAGCAGTGCTGGAGTATATCAGGTGAGTCCCCAGCATCTCTTGACACTGGTGTCATCACGGCATCAGATGGATGACCAGATGGGAGTGTGTGTGCCTTACGGTCAGCCGTGTGGAGCCAAGACCACATGATGAAGACGGATGGATGACTACATCTGGCGGATGCCGCAGGTCACCTTACCTTTTAATAGTCGTGAAGGTTAAAAAAAGAATTTTGGATCCCGTTCACATCACTCGAGGGAAAAACAAAAAAGATTGTGCTGGAGTTTGATTCATCAGTAACTGCAACTCGTTGTATGACTACATAAAGTTTTATTCTTTTAGTATGAAACAGGTTTTACTTAAAAGAATAAGATGGTAACAATCACTGACATTGAGATAGAAATTCAGTTTGCCTAATACCAAAGAGAGTTTCCGGTAGAGTGCTACCAAATATCTTTCGTCGCATTTGAAAGGTAACTTTACCCAGAGCAGGTCGACGTGACACACCTACCAAACAACAACACCAAAGCTAAGACAAAGAGTAAGGACTTCAATCCACAGGCACATACAGTCCCTTCCCTCCTCCCCAAGACCTGCTTTGCTCTCCTGTTATTTCTCGGGTTTCCTTATAACACTCATGTACGAACCCGCCTGTTCTTTTCTCTCCTCTCCTTCCGAGGACATGCTGCTCCATCCCACCACCTCTCTCTTCGTATCTCCTCCTCTGTCTCCCTTCTTTTAATTCTCTTCCAACATCTCTATCTCTTCCGGGACTTTTCGCATTCCGACATCTGCCTTCCCTTCCATTCTACAGTAACTCATACATAATACCCTTCCCACTTACTCTCGTCCCTACCAGCTGTAATACCTCCCCTCTGTTCCTCTCCCAGCCCTCCCACTTCTCTTCAAACCTTCCCTCACGATACCGAGTGAAGACGCCTCCTCCTCCTCCTCCTCTCCTCCGTGGCCTCAAATGTTACGCCATTACTTTAGCTGGACCAGTCAGGACATCCCCCTCACCCTCCTCACACGGGCGATATGTTCTTATAATTCCATAAGATTATGAGACCCTGGTTCAGCTAAAAAACAAACACGTCGCCCCCCCCCCCCTCCCCCGGACACCATATTGCTCGAATATTCTCTAAACTTGTTCACACCTCACATTCTCCTGCACAGAAGAAAAGCACTAAGAATCATAATGAGACACAGAACCGACAGCTACTCTCGGATACGTTATGAAATAAAGGTTAGAAATGAGGCTGGGAGATATATATATATATATATATATATATATATATTTTTTTTTTTTCTTTTTTTTTTTTGCTTTGTCGATGTCTCCCGCGTTTGCGAGGTAGCGCAAGGAAACAGACGAAAGAAATGGCCCAACCCACCCCCATACACATGTATATACATACGTCCACACACGCAAATATACATACCTACACAGCTTTCCATGGTTTACCCCAGACGCTTCACATGCCCTGATTCAATCCACTGACAGCACGTCAACCCCGGTATACCACATCGATCCAATTCACTCTATTCCTTGCCCTCCTTTCACCCTCCTGCATGTTCAGGCCCCGATCACACAAAATCTTTTTCACTCCATCTTTCCACCTCCAATTTGGTCTCCCACTTCTCCTCGTTCCCTCCACCTCCGACACATATATCCTCTTGGTCAATCTTTCCTCACTCATTCTCTCCATGTGCCCAAACCATTTCAAAACACCCTCTTCTGCTCTCTCAACCACGCTCTTTTTATTTCCACACATCTCTCTTACCCTTACGTTACTTACTCGATCAAACCACCTCACACCACACATTGTCCTCAAACATCTCATTTCCAGCACATCCATCCTCCTGCGCACAACTCTATCCATAGCCCACGCCTCGCATATATACACACACACACACACACATATATATATATATATATATATATATATATATATATATATATATATATATATATATATATATATATATATATATATATATATATATATATACACAAAGAAAAATTGATAAGCAAGTGGAAGAAGAATTGGAAATGGCGAGAAGAAACGGTCAAGGGAGAAAGAACAAAAGAGGATGGAAAGAGAGACAGGACGGTATAAGCTGACGACGCTCTGGAGTGAAGGGAAAGAAAAGACCGAAACTGAACCAATGGTTGGAGCTATATGGGCAGAGAACTTCAGGATGAACAGGAAGGAGAGAGAGAGAGAGAGAGAGAGAGAGAGAGAGAGAGAGAGAGAGAGAGAGAGAGAGAGAGAGAGAGAGAGAGAGAGAGTCAGGAATATATCCCGAGAACCGTACCAGGATAAACCTGGATGGTCTCTCTCTCTCGCTGACGCATTCCCTCAACACTGCCGATGATGGAACCTGAATCTTGTTAACCGAGCTCCTGTCAGAGTTCCAGTCATCTCACAGTCATGACTGTAGCAGAAATTTCATGAGCTGAGGGTTAAGACGGGGATGTAATCATGCACTTGATATAGCAAAACAGACAATCAGTCTTTCATGATCGTAAGAATTAAGAAGACATATCCTACCAACAAAGATTTACTTACAGCCTGCAATGAACTTATATTCGTCTGTCTACATGGTGAATGGACGTTACCTCCATGGAAGACAGTGTCTGTGTTCGTTAAAAAACAAAATAAACTTAGTTTACGTAAATCCACAGTCTGTATATGAGCGTGTGGGAACAGCGTAACATTGGTTAAGCCTGATTCAAATCTAAGGTTAACACGTATCTCTGCAAATTACAAAGAATGACAATTAAATGCTTTTTATAGTCTGGATTCTTCCGTGAACAATCAGCTAAAATGTCAAAAATGGCATAGCGACAACACTCATACAAAACTGAAAAAAAAAAGAAAAGGCTTTACCAACATTACTTTGACAAATGACAAAGCTTTTATCCGGTATTGGTGCTAACATAAACACTTAATCATTTTTCTTTTTTTTGAGGAGAGGTGGGATGCGAAATGTTAAATAGCGAACTCAGTGAACATACACTCGTGCTGTCACTGAAAGCTAGATAGATATAGATAAACGCAGAGATAGATAGATAGATAGATAGATAGATAGATAGATAGAGAGAGAGAGAGAGAGAGAGAGAGAGAGAGAGAGAGAGAGAGAGAGAGAGAGAGAGAGAGAGAGAGAGAGAGAGAGAATTATCTAGATAATTTCAACTTCCAGTCTCATATCAAGCTGGATTAGGAAGCAAGTGAACTTTGAAAATGTTCCGGTGGATTGGTCTTACTTCATAATTCGACTTGCTGTGTTCCAGTCGACGTTGCCTAACGTCTTCCAGCTTCACCTTGGAAGGATTGTGTGTGTGTGTGTGTGTGTGTGTGTGTGTGTGTGTGTGATGATTCTGCGGCGATAAAGAATTTGAACACTTTATTTTCATGTTAGCTGAGACGTCACGGGCAACTGAGGCCCTAATCAAGGCCATGTGAAGCGTCTGGGGTTAACTTTGGAAAGGTCTGTGAGGCCTGGATGTGGAAAGAGAGCTGCGTTTTCGGTGCAGTACACATGACACTAGAGACTGAGTGTGAACAAATGTGGCTTTTTTGTCTGTTCCTGGCGCTACCTCGCTGGAGGGTGGAAATGCTATTTCGTGTGTCACGGGGTGGCGACGAGAAAGGATGAAGACAGCAAGTATGGATATGTGCATGCGTATATATGTATGTCTATATATGTATACGGTGAAATGTAAATGTATGTATATGTGCGTGTGTGGATGATTACGTATATACATGTGATACATGTGTATATGGGTGGGTTGGGCCAGTCCTCGTCTGTTTCCTTGCGCTACCTCGCTAACGCGGGAGACTGCGGTTAAGTATGATATATAAATGAAATAAATAAATGAATATATATATATATATATATATATATATATATATATATATATATATATATATATATATATATATATATATATATATATATATATATCCTAGCCTGAGCCAGGTCCCCAATTTATCAACCAACCCTTAATTAGGGGTGGATGTGCGGCAAGTAGGAAATTTCGAACCCATGCTCTCGACCCTGAGCGGCCCATGAATGCATGGCTGTCAGGAACGGTAACCGCTACACCATGGAAGTCCACAGATGAATATTTTCACATTTCGTTTCAGCGTAAACAGTGACTTTATAAAGACTCTTGTCGTAACTGTCGGAATCGCGTTTAACCGACAGGGGTTCGTCATTTCCACCCGTTGTGGAGTTCATTTTCCACGTACAGGGGGTTCAAGTGGCAGCTCCTACCAGACGTGCGAGTTTAAGCAACACAGCACCGAGATCTATCTGCCTAGGGGTCCAATCCTGGGAGCGGAGGATTGAACCTCCGCCTGCGGAGGCTCAACCCACATACTCACGGGGTTGAGTCGCACAATCTTTGGTTCGAATATCATCTGTGTGAGTAACGCTCTCAGCTACGGACTTCGAGTCTGACATCGCTCATAGTTACGCAATCTTAAGGAAGTGAGTGACTCGCGTCCTTTTCATGGGTGAGGGGAAGGTAAAAGAGGGGAAAAGGAATTACGTTAGGTTAATGTGAACAATGGAATAACTGGATGATAATGAGGGATTACAGGGGTGACATCTGCAGCAGATGACACGAAGAGAAGAGAGTTAAGCCTGTTGGATGGATAGCACTCTCTCCATCTCTCTCAGAGACAGGGTCCCAGCAGCAGCAGCAGCAACTTAGGCCTAGGAGTGGTTACGGCTGAGAGATTTCCCCGACGGCCACTCGACCACTCTCGTCCACACAAACAAAACGTAAAGTTGTTATTCCTAGGAATAACAGATTTCGTGTTCTATATGTAGATTTCTTGTCATCAAAAAAAAGAACAGATTCTTCACTACAGAATCAAGTGTTTTATTGTGAACACACACACACACACACACACACACACACACACACACACACACACACACATCTATATCTATATATACTCATGTACATATTCATACTGGGGCGCCATCCCGCCTCACAGGAAACAGCATTGCCACCCCTTGCGTTAGCGAGGTAACGCCAGGAAGCATACGAAGAAAGGCCCCCCATCCGCTCACATCCATTCCCTGTCATGTGTAATGGGGATAAGGGAGAAAGAATACTTCCCACGTATTCTCTGTGTGACGGAGAAGGCGACTAAAAGGGGTGAGAGCTTGGGGCTGGAAATCCACCCTTCCTGGTTTACTCTTCCAAAGGAAGGAACACAGAAGAGTGGCAAATGAGGATTTTTCCCTCTGAGGCTCAGTCATCAGCTCTTGACGCTACCTCGCTAAAGTTGGAGATAGCAAGCGTATATATGTGTGTGTGTGTGTGTGTGTGTGTGTGTGTGTGTGTGCAAGAGCGTATGCACATACACACACACACACACACACACACACACACACACACACTTCAACACGTGGCACTCAGACACGCACCACACACCCCCGTGACACGTGTGGGGCAAGACACGATAACTGGCCATGACTTTGACTGTGATTTGTTTGGATTCTAGAGTTTATGGCAAAGCACTTTTACGCAATCATCATCAATTTACCCGTAAAAGAAAATGTATGTTTTTATCAAAGGAAGATTCAGGCAGCCAAGTGGTTATGATAAGGGTTGAAGATCAGACAGACTTAGAGAAAGAGGAATAGTATACAGGAGGTCAATTAGCCAAAAAGAAAAAAAAAAGAGAGACAGATGCAACAAGAAAACAGGAGCTAGATGGAGACGGATGTGAGACGGGTTGTAGACGGTAATGACACCATCAAAAGACACAAGGCTATTGAGATTATTGATCTTGGTTATCAATATCTACAATATTTTCAGATACATTTCTATAGCGTCTCTTGGCTGTAGACCTTGCCCTGCTCCACTGGCATAGCGCCTCCTGGCTCTACACCTTGCCCTGCTCCACTGGCATAGCGCCTCCTGGCTCTACACCTTGCCCTGCTCCACTGGCATAGCGCCTCCTGGCTCAACACTCCTGTCCTGCTCCACTGGCATAGCGCCTCCTGGATTTACCAACCTACTTCGCTCCACTGTTATCTAACGCTATATGTCGTTTCCATCTCTTCGTGTTGTGTTGATACCTACCCCATGTGGCGCACGTCTGTGGGTGAAGCTGTGATATTCCTTGAGCACATTTTTTGTCGACGAATGTGTTATGTTAATGTATGCAGGCAAACCCTTACACTCATATCCTTCTACATTTTGCAAATATTGACCTATAATTGAGTTTCTCAGGATATGCTTCTGTTGTATAAACGCCTCCCTCTACAACCACACTCACCCATCACCTCTCTCTATACTCCAGATTCACCTCCCTGGATCCACAACCCCCCAACACACCCACACACACACAAAAAGAAAAAAAACACACGCACCCGAACACATCCAGACACACACACACACACCCACACACACACAAAAAGAAAAAAAACACACGCACCCGAACACATCCAGACACACACACACACACCCACACACACTCCCTCCTCCACCTAGAGTACCACAGTACGTGACTGGCGTAAGTAAACAGCGCTGAGCGCTATGTTCATCAGGCGGCCGCGCCACAGGGGACCCCGACCCCTCTCCACCCCGATAAAAGGGTAATAACACAAGGCAATACACGGCTCGCTCGCTGCCTTTTGTTCGGGGCGTGTGTTGGGAGCCACGCCTGGCGCTTGTCTCCGTATAATTGTGTTGTGGACCGATGTTTGCTTGTGACTGTGGGAACCCACATTTGTGCCTTTTTGGGAGTGTATATATTGGTACTGTTGCTATACATGAGCGTATGTTTAAATCTCTTTCATTTCTCTCTCTTTGTCAGACCAGTATATGTTTCTATTTAACTACGTGTGTGTGTGTGTGTGTGTGTGTGTGTATGTGTGTGTTTTACGAGAAGAGAGTTTTATACTCATGTTGCCCGTATGACAGGTACCCATTTAGCGACTAGCCCAGAGGGGGAGGATGATCATTTGGGTTGGGTGTAGACCGACGGCCACGCCAGGGATTCGAACCCATGCGAGTACGACCCCAGGCTGACTCATAGTCAGTGATGCTAACCACCACACCAAGGAGGCCCTATTACACTACGGAGGACCGTGTGTAATTACCTGTTTCTCCAGAGGGAGTTTTGCACTCGTAAGGCCCCATCTCTAACATTCTCTACTGTTATACAACTTTTATACTTTAGTGTGCTGTCCGCATTTAACTATATCCTCTTGTAGTTTACTCGTTACGTTAAACATTCCTATAAATGTACATATTCTAACTACATTAGCTTAGTACGGGCAAATGGGGCCTTAATCAAGGCCATCTATATCATTAACGCTCTCTCTCTCTCTCTCTCTCTCTCTCTCTCTCTCTCTCTCTCTCTCTCTATATATATATATATATATATATATATATATATATATATATCCTAGCCTAAGCCGGGTGCATATCTTATCGACCAAACCTTAGGGGTAGATGAACAGCTGGGTTCACTGTGGACCGACTACCGCAACCAGGGTTCGACCCTACATTCTTTTTTTTTAAAGTTTCGTGGTCCATTCAATGTTATGGCCTCTGATTGTTCTGTCCGTACATCTTTCACAGAACTGTTCACTGTTACGTCATCAATCCGGTTTAAAAACTTAAAAGATATGATCAGATCACCTCGCGCTCTTCTCTCTTCCCGTGTAGGTAAATCGACGGCCTCTAGCCTTCCCCAGTAACTCAGGTTCCTAAATCTTGTAACCATCCTTGTTGCTCTCTTATAGATCTTCTCTATTACGTCTTTGTACTTCTTACAGTGAGGTGTCTAAACTTGAGGAGCAAATTGTAGTTCTGCCCGTATGTGCTATAGGATGTTAAATAAGCTTGCCGAGTATTTACTTATTGATAAAGATAAACGCATTCTCGTAATTTTCAACAGTCAGTTTATTGCCTTAACTATTTTCCTAAGCGTAGAGACGATATAGACTGAAAAAACCTTCCCACAAACAGATTCTTGCAGCTTATTTCTAGTTAAATGATAATTATAATCATATGGAAGCCTTCTCAGTTGTGACTCATCCTCATAACTTGACATTCACTTTAACAGACCCAGCTTAGCGAGTTGACGCAACCCTCTACTCTTTTTTTTTCCACTACTTTCCTGGCCTTTCCATTATCCTGCAGACAGGTAGGAGTTTGTCTTGACCTTCAGGCAAGTCCTTCACAAGTCCTTGTTCCATTCCACTAAGATAATCTTTTATCCAAAGGATAAACTACTTAATCAACTTCCTATTCGGAGCAGTGTCAGGCGCTTTATGGCAGTCCAAATATAAGCAATTTACCCAGTTTTCCTTTTTGTCTCAGAGCTCACTCTCTCGTTGAAATCTAAGAGGGTTATTGCATATGACCTCCTTTCCCTACAACCGTGTTGTCTCTCACTCAGTTAACTTCTCACGAGTAGAAAGTTTCTTTAGATGTTTTATTCAATTTCCTGTATGTGTGTGTGTGTGTGTGTGTGTGTGTGTGTGTGTGTGTGTGTGTGAGAGAGAGAGAGAGAGAGAGAGAGAGAGAGAGAGAGAGAGTACGAGTCCATTGATGTTCTCTAGCGTGAATTTACAAGCACGTTGAAGTGCGTGCATGTGCGTGTGTGTGTGTGTGTGTGTGTGTGGAGGGGAGGGGGGGTTATATGAATAATAAAGTTTGCCACTGGCTGCAATATCTGAAAAGGTCTGCTGAGCACGTCTCCTGACGATTAAAGGGAACCGTGTGCTGCACTGGTGTTTATATCACACATGGAGAGGAGAATATACGAATGGACGCATCATGAATATTCTAGAAGATAAGGTTGTACAGTACTTATGACAATTAACCGATTCAAATGAAGTTCGTCTATGATCTATGGATTTATGTATGTACATCAGGAATATTCTCTCTCTCTCTCTCTCTCTCTCTCTCTCTCTCTCTCTCTCTCTCTCTCTCTCAACTGCTACATCTTCCACTGATTTTCCTCACACAGGTGTTGCAGGAGTTCTACAGTGATCAACCATGAGCCCTACACAGGTGTTGCAGGTGTCACACCACGATCAACCATGAGCCCCACACAGGTGCTACAGGTGTCACGTCATGATGAACCATGAGCCTCACACAGGTGCTGCAGGTGTCACACCACGATCAACCATGAGCCCTACACAGGTGCTACAAGTGTCACATCATGATGAACCATGAGCCTCACACAGGTGCTGCAGGTGTCACATCATGATCAACCATGAGCCTCACACAAGTGCTACAGGTGTTACACCACGATCAACCATGAGCCCCCCCCCCCCAAACACAGGTGCTACAGGTGTTACACCATGATCAACCATGAGCCTCACACAGGTGCTACAGGTGTCACATCATGATCAACCATGAGCCTCACACAAGTGCTACAGGTGTTACACCACGATCAACCATGAGCCTCACACAGGTGCTGCAGGTGTTACATCATGATGAACCATGAGCCTCACACAGGTGCTGCAGGTGTTACATCATGATCAACCATGAGCCTCACACAGGTGCTGCAGGTGTTACATCATGATGAACCATGAGCCTCACACAGGTGCTACAGGTGTTACATCATGATCAACCATGAGCCTCACACAGGTGCTGCAGGTGTTACATCATGATCAACCATGAGCCTCACACAGGTGCTGCAGGTGTTACATCATGATCAACCATGAGCCTCACACAGGTGCTGCAGGTGTTACATCATGATCAACCATGAGCCTCACACAGGTGCTGCAGGTGTTACATCATGATGAACCATGAGCCTCACACAGGTGCTACAGGTGTTACATCATGATCAACCATGAGCCTCACACAGGTGCTGCAGGTGTTACATCATGATCAACCATGAGCCTCACACAGGTGCTGCAGGTGTTACATCATGATGAACCATGAGCCTCACACAGGTGCTACAGGTGTCACATCATGATGAACCATGAGCCTCACACAGGTGCTACAGGTGTCACATCATGATCAACCATGAGCCCCACACAGGTGCTACAGGTGTTACACCATGATCAACCATGAGCCCCACACAGGTGCTGCAGGTGTTACATCATGATGAACCATGAGCCTCACACAGGTGCTACAGGTGTTACACCATGATCAACCATGAGCCTCACACAGGTGCTACAGGTGTCACATCATGATCAACCATGAGCCCCCCCCCCACACAGGTGCTACAGGTGTCACATCATGATCAACCATGAGCCCACCCCCCCACACAGGTGCTACAGGTGTCACATCATGATCAACCATGAGCCCCCCCCACACAGGTGCTACAGGTGTTACACCAGGATCAACCATGAGCCTCACACAGGTGCTACAGGTGTCACATCATGATGAACCATGAGCCTCACACAGGTGTTGCAGGTGTTACACCAGGATCAACCATGAGCCTCACACAGGTGCTACAGGTGTTCCCCACTTCACAGGCTCAGATGTATCACATTCATCCAGTTTCTGTCCAAACGAGTTCGAATCTCCATCAAAGGTTACTCGCGTAAAGCCTTTGATTCCCAGTCATGTTGCAAGTTTCCACGAGATATTTCCAGCTATACTCAAGTGAGATGTACCGCATCATAGTTATAATCAACTGAAATATACCGTATCATAGTTATACTTAACTGAAATATACCGTATCATAGTTATACTTAACTGAAATATACCGTATCATAGTTATACTCATCTGAATTATACCATATCATTATCACTATTAACTGTAAAGACAATTGTTTTTACATAAATGTAAATCGATGACCGCGGAAATTATGCATAAATGCCACAACACTGACACAAACACAGTCAAGGTCACGTTCACAGGTACAGAGAGCAGTAATTCCACCTCTACAGACAGAACCAAACAAACTTTTGAACGGTACGTGATCATGTATGTACACACACACACACACACACACACACACACACAGGCAGAGGCACCGAGAACAAAGACGTCTCGTTCCGGGCAAAGCCAGCTGATCCGTGCTTATCTTTATGTTGTGTGGGGCACTACAAAGAATGATGCAGCTCTCCCAACATGGGACTCGAAAACTACCTCTCGTCACAGAGATATTCCATCTCTGTGAGTCTCCTGCACGCCGTATGGAACCTCCTCCTGTGATATGACCTGCCCCCTGGCCTCCGTCTCAGTGTTTTATCTCCCCAATAAACCAGCGGCAGGGCCACCATCCCTGACTATCTCAGCTTACATCTCTGACGTTATCGACTGAGGCATCATCGTATGACACTCAGGACCCTTCAGCCAAGAAGTCCTCATGGGTCCAGATGATTTCATCTCATGCCTCCTCCTTCCCGTCTGTCTTCCTCGTTCTCTTGACATCCCCATCTCCTTATCATTGTCCTTTCTCACTCCCATGTTTCTTTCTTCCTCTCCTCTTCCTTTCCGTCGTCAGTACTGACTGACTCCTTTCCAAATGACTGACTGCAATAATTTTTTCCGACAGTTCTCGTCTTGCAAACACACCTTATTTACCATTTTCTGCCCCATACTCTTCTCTGACTGGTGCGTCTCCACTCTTGTGTTTCTATCCTTCTCCGCCAGTTCGTATCCCTGTGTAATTCTGCCGTCCCCGGTACACTCACCAAGTCTGCTGTTATATGCTTTCCCCTCCCCTTGTTTCTTGTGATAATGTCACTCGATACCTCTGCCATCGGCCCCACCTCCCTCTCCAGCACTCTCTCTCTCTCTCTCTCTCTCTCTCTCTCTCTCTCTCTCTCTCTCTCTCTCTCTCTCTCTCACCACCACTAGTCTCCCCTGTCTTCTACCACTCTCTCACAACTCTTCACAAAGGACTTCCCTTTCACTGTTTCTTCCCTGCTTTGCTGTCGCTCAATCTGTCTCTGTAGGAAACATGGCTTCATCCGTCTAAGTGTACACACGCAAAACGTTTCTGTGATGATATGGGTACAGTAGGCAAGCACACAGCTCATAGTGGGTAACAGTACATCGACAGTGGAGAAAGACAGGTGGATCCAACCGAAGCCCGGGGATTTAGAGGGTCCTCGTACTGTCGGGGGGGAAAACTGGGGTGCAATGTTAATGGCAGTGGTGATTCAGGATCTACCTCCCTGTTTCACCCACCTCTCTCTCACCGTAAACTCATGCCAGCATCATCACCGTACCTGGTGCTCCACCTCCTCCCTTCTACCTCTGCTCTCCCTCTAACAAAAGCTTATTTCTGAAAACCTTGAATCTCCTTTTCGGCTCCAGCCACGCCCTGGCTGTCCTCTCCTTAGTAACTTTAGCTACTCCCTCACCAGAACCCCATCTCCACACCAACCTGATTAATGCCTCATCACCCTCCCCTCCTCATAGCCACTCTCTCACCAGCCCTCCATCTCTACTCCATGTTGACCCATCCATAATCACCCACCCCTTCTCCCTCCCTCACTCACTCACTCTTTTCCCTCAAGCCTCAACCTCCTGACTCTCACCCATAAACTCCACTTGCGTCCCAAACTTCACTTCCCCACCAAACAAATCGCTCAGCCGAGAAACCAACCGAATTATCTCGTTCCATATTTCTCCTTCACCTCCACCATCTACGGCATTTCGTTACCCCCCATCCATTTTCTGAAGCCTTAACTATTTCTTATATAATGTACCCTACCATATCTGGGGGAGCTAATAATATCCAGGAGCTATCTGCCCCACCATCGCCACCGTGAGCGCCATCCCCCGTCACCACACATCACCGCGGATGAGGGCGTTTGGCCAGGGGCGTGCTCGAGAGAGAGAGAGAGAGAGAGAGAGAGAGAGAGAGAGAGAGAGAGAGAGAGAGAGAGAGAGAGAGAGAGAGAGAGAGGAGAGAGAGAGGGAGGAGAGAGAGATTCATTTCTTGGACAAAAAGTGATCAGACAACCTTACACTACAAACCAATAAATCCAGTTCTTCCTCCACCTACAAGTAAGACCTCAGGATTCGGGTTCGCCAAGTCATATAACCACGGGTTTCCCCTGACTGTAAGACCCTAATTCTTAGTTGTTGCATCTTGGTTCTTTACTCCGATTTCGAGCTGCTGTACTTCTCTCTCCATTGCTTTATAAGTTGTGTTGACGTGTGATTCGACGTCTGGCATATCCTTCCGTCCTGTCATAACGTATAATTCACTGACATAATCTGCAGACCTTATATTTCAATGAATTACTCTCTTCAGCTTTTATATCTAGGTTTCACATTCGTTGAAAATGATAAACAAAAAAATTAGCAGCTTAATCTATACTGTATAAGTCTCATGTGAAATTCTCACGGTGCCAAAATCTTTGATAGAAACGAATCGTGAAGTCTGATCTTGTATGCAGACCAAAAATGGTAATTTCTGATCATCATCCGCCCTTCTGCTGCTTAGAATTAGTGGGATAATAACTTTGTGCAAGAGTGTATTCATCAAAATATAATTCCACAGTGTATCAAACCTCAAAAACATGAGAATAGAGAGAAAAGATGGGAAGCAACTCAAAAAAAAAAAAAGAAACAGGAATATGACGTTATTGATATCTAATCTACTGGCTATGGTTCGATCCCCCCCTTACTGTCGCTGGCAGGCGATGGCAGCCCATACAGCTGTTCATGTGTCCCTTCACTCTTCAGTAAAATGATACCACTTCAGCTGCGTTGTAGCGCCACAGCTGTGACACGCCTAGGCTGGCCGACAGGTTGCAACTCGGCTTAAGATTCCCCAGAGAGAGAGAGAGAGAGAGAGAGAGAGAGAGAGAGAGAGAGAGAGAGAGAGAGAGAGAGAGAGAGAGTGTGTATGTACAAGTCCGTGGACGTGGCACACACACACAGTCAGACTGATGAACCTGACGGGGACTTGTGAGCAAGCACAGCAAACAGACAAACCAGGAGGATGAACGAAGTTATACTGTGTCCCTGTGTCTGTCTCTCTTGATTCTACATTTCCTGACCCCTGCTATACAGTTGTCTGGTACTTTTCCACGTTCTGATTGTCATTAAACCTTTCGACTCATGACCAACACCGTCAGAGAGTCATCACGGCCCAGATGTGGAAGAGCTATCCTTACCTTAGCTTGTTTAGATACAGATTTCTGTTTTCAATGTCGTTGTGTTGATTGTACATTAGATGAAGAGGAATAACTTAGAGGCTTCCGTAAACTATCATAATTGATATGAATTATGAATTTGTAAATATTCACTGTTTGTTGTTTGTTACTCTATCTAGAAATGTATACAAACCACATATACATAACACAGACACACACACACACACGCATCTACATATTCATTTATACAATGATATGTTAATCGCACTAGTGCGTGATGATGGTTATGAAGATGAAATAGCAATTCAGTAGCTCATATAATTCTATTCAACATGCAGTTTTTTTTTTATACATACAGCACAACATGTTTGACGGAGACAATCCACCTACTCAGGTGCCAATAATTCATAAAGTTTTTAAATCCAAAACTCACCACAACAATAACCTCTCGCCTCTGCCAGTGTGTCGTCTAAAATGGCAGAGGCGAGAGGTTATTTTTGTGTTGGTGTTGGGATTGAAAAACTTTGTGAATTATTGGCACATGATGAGGTGGATTGTCTCTGTGAAACCTGTAGTGCTTCATGTATAAAAATTACATGTGAAACAAGATTATATTAACTCCTACTGAACTGCGATTTCACCATATATATATATATATATATATATATATATATATATATATATATATATATATATATATAGCGCAAGGAAACAGACGAAAGAAATGGCCCAACCCACCCCCATACACATGTATATACATACGTCCACACACGCAAATATACATACATACACAGCTTTCCATGGTTTACCCCAGACGCTTCACATGCCCTGATTCAATCCACTGACAGCACGTCAACCCCGGTATACCACATCGATCCAATTCACTCTATTCCTTGCCCTCCTTTCACCCTCCTGCATGTTCAGGCCCCGATCACACAAAATCTTTTTCACTCCATATTTCCACCTCCAATTTGGTCTCCCACTTCTCCTCGTTCCCTCCACCTCGGACACATATATCCACTTGGTCAATCTTTCCTCACTCATTCTCTCCATGTGCCCAAACCATTTCAAAACACCCTCTTCTGCTCTCTCAACCACGCTCTTTTTATTTCCACACATCTTTCTTACCCTTACGTTACTTACTCGATCAAACCACCTCACACCACACATCGTTCTCAAACATCTCATTTCCAGCACATCCATCCTCCTGCGCACAACTCTATCAATAGCCCACGCCTGGCAACCATACAACATTGTTGGAACCACTATTCCTTCAAACATAGCCATTTTTGTTTTCCGAGATAATGTTCTCGACTTCCACACATTCTTCAAGGCTCCCAGAATTTTCGCCCCCTATGATCCACTTCCGCTTCCATGGTTCCATCCGCTGCCAGATCCACTCCCAGATATCTAAAACACTTTACTTCCTCCAGTTTTTCTCCATTCAAACTTACCTCCCAATTGACTTGACCCTCAACCCTACTGTACCTAATTACCTTGCTCTTATTCACATTTACTCTTAACTTTCTTCTTTCACACACTTTACCAAACTCAGTCACCAGCTTCTGCAGTTTCTCACATGAATCAGCCACCAGCGCTGTATCATCAGCGAACAACAACTGACTCACTTCCCAAGCTCTCTCATCCCCAGCAGACTTCATACTTGCCCCTCTTTCCAAAACTCTTGCATTCACCTCCCTAACAACCCCATCCATAAACAAATTAAACAACCATGGAGACATCACACACCCCTGCCGCAAACCTACATTCACTGAGAACCAATCACTTTCCTCTCTTCCTACACGTACACATGCCTTGCATCCTCGATAAAAACTTTTCACTGCTTCTAACAACTTGCCTCCCACACCATATATTCTTGATACCTTCCACAGAGCATCTCTATCAACTCTATCATATGCCTTCTCCAGATCCATAAATGCTACATACAAATCCCTTTGCTTTTCTAAGTATTTCTCACATACATTCTTCATAGCAAACACCTGATCCACACACACACACACACATATATATATATATATATATATATATATATATATATATATATATATATATATATATATATATATATATATATATATATATATATATGGGGAAGAGCAGTGTGGTTTCAGAAGAGGTAGAGGATGTGTGGATCAGGTGTTTGCTTTGAAGAATGTATGTGAGAAATACTTAGAAAAGCAAATGGATTTGTATGTAGCATTTATGGATCTGGAGAAGGCATATGATAGAGTAGATAGAGATGCTTTGTGGAAGGTATTAAGAACATATGGTGTGGGAGGCAAGTTGTTAGAAGCAGTGAAAAGTTTTTATCGAGGATGTAAGGCATGTGTACGTGTAGGAATAGAGGAAAGTAATTGGTTCTCAGTGAATGTAGGTTTGCGGCAGGGGTGTGTGATGTATCCATGGTTGTTTAATTTGTTTATGGATGGGGTTGTTAGGGAGGTGAATGCAAGAGTTTTGGAAAGAGGGGCAAGTATGAAGTCTGTTGTGGATGAGAGAGCTTGGGAAGCGAGTCAGTTGTTGTTCGCTAATGATACTGCGCTGGTGGTTGATTCATGGGAGAAACTGCAGAAGTTGGTGAATGAGTTTGGTAAAGTGTGTGAAAGAAGAAAGTTAAGAGTAAATGTGAAGAAGAGCAAGGTTATTAGGTACAGTAGGGTTGAGGGTCAAGTCAATTGGGAGGTAAGTTTGAATGGAGAAAAACTGGAGGAAGTGAAGTGTTTTAGATATCTGGGAGTGGATCTGGCAGCGGATGGAACTATGGAAGCGGAAGTGGATCATAGGGTGGGGGAGGGCGCGAAAGTCCTGGGAGCCTTGAAGAATGTGTGGAAGTCGAGAACATTATCTCGGAAAGCAAAATTGGGTATGTTTGAAGGAATAGTGGTTCCAACAATGTTGTATGGTTGCGATGCGTGGGCTATGGATAGAGTTGTGCGCAAGAGGGTGGATGTGCTGGAAATGAGATGTTTGAGGACAATGTGTGGCGTAAGGTGGTTTGATCGAGTAAGTAATGTAAGGGTAAGAGAGATGTGTGGAAATAAAAAGAGCGTGGTTGAGAGAGCAGAAGAGGGCGTTTTGAAATGGTTTGGGCACATGGAGAGAATGAGTGAGGAAAGATTGACCAAGAGGATACATGTGTCGGAGGTGGAGGGAACGAGAAGTGGGAGACCAAACTGGAGGTGGAAAGATGGAGTGAAAAAGATTTTGAGTGATCGGGGCCTGAACATGCAGGAGGGTGAAAGGCGGGCAAGGAATAGAGTGAATTGGATCGATGTGGTATACCGGGGTTGACGTGCTGTCAGTGGATTGAATCAGTGCACGTGAAGCGTCTGGGGTAAACCATGGAAAGTTGTGTGGGGCCTGGATGTGGAAAGGGAGCTGTGGTTTCGGTGCATTATTACATGACAGATAGAGACTGAGTGTGAACGAATGGGGCCTTTGTTGTCTTTTCCTAGCGTTACCTTGCACACATGAGGGGGGAGGGGGATGGTATTCCATGTGTGGCGAGGTGGCGATGAGAATGAATAAAGGCAGACAGTGTGAATTGTGTGCATGGGTATATATGTATGTGTCTATGTGTGTATATATATGTGTACATTGAGATGTATAGGTATGTATATTTGCGTGTGTGGACGTGCATGTATATACATGTGTATGGTGGTGGGTTGGGCCATTTCTTTCATCTGTTTCCTTGCGCTACCTCGCAAACGCGGGAGACAGCGACAAAGCAAAATAGTAATGATAATAATATATATATATATATATATATATATATATATATATATATATATATATATATATATATATATATATAGTGCCATTGTACAAAGGCAAAGGGGATAAGAGTGAGTGCTCAAATTACAGAGGTATAAGTTTGTTGAGTATTCCTGGTAAATTATATGGGAGGGTATTGATTGAGAGGGTGAAGTTTGTTGTACTTGAAGGCAAGTACAGAACATCTGACTGGGGAAGAGCAGTGTGGTTTCAAAAAATGGTAGAGGATGTCTGGATCAGGTGTTTGCTTTGAAGAATGTATGTGGGAAATACTTAGAAAAGCAAATGGATTTGTATGTAGCATTTATGGATCTGGAGAAGGCATATGATAGAGTTGATAGAAATGCTCTGTGGAAGGTACTAAGAATATATCGTGTGGAAGGCAAGTTGCTAGAAGCAGTGAAAAGTTTTTATCGAGGATGTAAAGCATGTGTACGTGTAGGAAGAGAGGAAAGTGATTGGTTCTCAGTGAATGTAGGTTTGCGGCAGGGGTGTGTGATGTCTCCATGGTTGTTTAATTTGTTTATGGATGGGGTTGTTAGGGAGGTGAATGCAAGAGTTTTGGAAAGAGGGGCAAGTATATAGTCTGTTGTGGATGAGAGAGCTTGGGAAGTGAGTCAGTTGTTGTTCGCTGATGATACAGCGCTGGTGGCGGATTCATGTGAGAAACTGCAGAAGCTGGTGAATGAGTTTGGTAAAGTGTGTGAAAGAAGAAAGTTAAGAATTAATGTGAATAAGAGCAAGGTTATTAGGTACAGTAGGGTTGAGGGTCAAGTCAATTGGGAGGTAAGTTTGAATGGAGAAAAATTGGAGGAAGTAAAGTGTTTTAGATATCTGGGAGTGGATCTGGCAGCGGATGGAACCATGGAAGCGGAAGTGAATCATAGGTTGGGGGAGGGGGAGAAAATCCTGGGAGCCTTGAAGAATGTTTGGAAGTCGAGAACATTATCTCGGAAAGCAAAAATGGGTATGTTTGAAGGAATAGTGGTTCCAACAATGTTGTATGGTTGCAAGGCGTGGGCTATGGATAGAGTTGTGCGCAGGAGGATGGATGTGCTGGAAATGAGATGTTTGAGGACAATATGTGGTGTGAGGTGGTTTGATCGAGTAAGTAATGTAAGGGTAAGGGAGTTGTTTGGAAATAAAAAGAACGTGGTTGAGAGAGCATAAGAGGGCGTTTTGAAATGGTTTGAGCACATGGAGAGAATGAGTGAGGAAAGATTGACCAAGGAGATATATGTGTCGGAGGTGGAGGGAACGAGGAGAAGTGGGAGACCAAATTGGAGGTGGAAAGATGGAGTGAAAAAGATTTTGAGTGATCGGGGCCTGAACATGCAAGAGGGTGAAAGGCGGGCAAGGAATAGAGTGAATTGGATCAATGTGGTATACCGGGGTTGACGTGCTGTCAATGGATTGAATCAGGGCATGTGAAGCGTCTGGGTAAACCATGGAAAGTTGTGTGGGGCCTGGATGTGGAAAGGAAGCTGTGGTTCCGGTGCATTATTACATGACAGCTAGAGACTGAGTGTGAACGAATGGGGCCTTTGTTGTCTTTTCCTAGCGTTACCTCGCACACATGAGTGGGGAGGGGGATGTTATTCCAAGTGTGGCGAGGTGGCGATGGGAATAAATAAAGGCAGACAGTATGAATAATGTACATGTGTATATATGTATATGTCTGTGTGTGTATATATATATGTGTACATTGAGATGTATAGGTATGTATACTTGCGTGTGTGGACGTGTATGTATATACATGTGTATGGGGGTGAGTTGGGCCATTTCTTTCGTCTGTTTTCTTGCGCTACCTCGCAAACGCGGGAGACAGCGACAAAGCAAAATAAATGATAAAATAGATATATACAGACACACACAGACACACACATACACACAAACAGACATGCCCGGCTACGCAGAAATACGAGTGAATTCTCAGATCCATGCAATTATACATCCAGACAATAGTGCAAATACACAGGAATACGAAAATACAGCCATGAATACAAAGAGCCTTATTAAGCAAAGAGATGTTCCCTGTAGGTAGGTTACAGCGCCCCTGGCAGCTAAGGCTTCCTGTAAACAAGACGTTTTGGCCTTGATACTAAGTCTAAGAGGATATATTCTGTACCTTCTGCCATCATTATCATAATCACTCTACTGGACATCACCTGGTGTGGTGTATCGTCCTTTGGTGTTGGGATACCTGGAATAATCAGGGCATTTAAGCTTATATCTACCATTCCACATGCAGTGGTATGGGCAAGACCATTACAGGCACAAGACAAGCTTGAATGTGGTGGATTTATGCGGATACAGATGGGTACTACAAGTCACAGAGGTATTCTGAGGACAAAGATATAAACACAGTATAGGAGAGGTCAGATGGTCTGATACTGAGAAGAGTGAGGGAGGGAGAGTGGAGAAGGTAGTGACCATGGTGTATGGTGAGCGCCAGGATCTCTACCTGTTAACATACAAGTACAGCGTTTTGGGGGAAAAAACTAAGCAATATTTAGCCAAGTTTTCAGAGTATTCAAGTGTTAATCTGCGACTAATTATCATCACTGGAGATCTATTAAGAAGATTGGATACCTTGAACTCTATCTCTGAGGTGTTAGTTGTGGCAGTTGTTGATCTACTTCCAATCTAACCTCGCAACTAGTACTACCCTTATCGTTAACACAACGAGATCTATTAACCAATAATTCCCAAATAACACTAGATACCTTGGACTCTACGCATGATATGAAGGGTGAGAAGACTTATTGATCACATTCGAAACTAACTTTACAACTAACTCTTCAAATCCCTATCAAATCATTAGATTCAATGGCTAAGATCCCATTAAGAATATGGAATATCTTGGTCAATATATTCGTTTATCCGTTACAGAGATCCTTAAGGAGATATTAGCGTTAGAGTTATCAGTAAGGTTATCTACAATTCCTCTGTATGATAACTTATCTACAGATTAACATGTAAAACTGGTATAGTCATTCAGAGTCATAACTTGTCATGTCAACAACCTGATCTTGTTAGACTCTTCGTTAAACACTAAGAAAGATTTACTCTACTTCTCATCCTCAGACGGTTAGGAAAACCACAGCCTTCTACTACGCTTCCAAACGTGAGGCTCAATAAATGCCAGAGGTGTGGTCGCTCATAATGACAGACGCGAGGCTACAAATGCCTGAAGTTTGGTCGACCTAAAACCTTGGCTTGTCTAGCATGACTTCATTTGGAGACTTCAAAAGATGCCCGGCTCTGGGTAAGTGGAAATGATGGGGTAACTTGTAACTGGATGGGTAGGGTTCACTGTACCCCTTTGGCAAGAGGTAAGTCAGCCTGTTGGAAGGGACCATAAATTTTCCCCACTATCTTCACACTTGACTGCTCCTTAGCCGAAATTAATCAGCTGTTTGCTAGTAGGGCAGTATTCGTGGCTTCTTCATCCTTCTTTTTTTCCTTCATTCACGACTTCATGGCTAGGCTATATCTTAACCACATACATTAAAATACTTTTTTTTTTTATATGTATCCGACTGATACATTTTAAGGTCACATCATACAGTGTATAATAATGACATATACTCACACTCTATTTTGAGCAGATCTACGTTTGGTTCTGCCCGTCCAGCACGTCATGTAAGCTACCTGTCTTTACTCACGCTTGGCTCCCGTTTTCTTTATCTTGTTTACTTTGTACAGTTCAAGGAACTACACCCTGGATCCCTTTAGGGCCGTTTGGACAACACGTCTCTTTGATTTCTTCGTTCTACTGCATCTTTGTTGAAAAAGGTTATTTCTTATTAAAAAAAAAAAAATCTGCAAACGATCGGAGAAGTGTTAAAAGGCAAAGAAGAGGACGAGGAAAAGATAGACTGAATACATTGATGGACGTTTGAATGTGTTAGAGATACCAGGACGGCGGAACTAAGGTGTTAAGGGCGAGGCGTTGTGCGGAGTGAGAGATTCTTGACCAATACTTTGGTAAAGAGAATTGTGGTGAAATGTGGGACAGCCGATGGGTACACAGGATCGCTGATTTCTCGAGAAAGGGGGTGACAGTGCTGCAAATTGGTCAGTTAAGATTTTAAGTGAATGTCTGGTCTAACGTGAGGTGCAAAGGGACTGGAGGGATGCCTGCTTAGTGCCATCATATAATGACAAAAGGAACGAAAGCGAATGCTCGAATAGAGGTACAAGTCTGTTCTTTCTCTCATTCCTTTCTCTGTATCTCTCGTTTTCTCTCTCCCCGTGGACTCTCTCTCTCTCTCTCTCTCTCTCTCTCTCTCTCTTCTCTCTCTCTCTCGTACCCTCCATACTCAGTCTTTCTCCCAGACTTCTGGACCCCAAGTAATCCACAGTTACAAATCTTCTCCTGCCGTGACGTAAGCATCCACTAATTGACCGTAATACGGTTAAGCCTGGGGAAAAGCTCGGGACGATAGGGGTGGCTCATTAGGCGATAGATGAAGTGTTCCGCTCCCCTGCATCTTTCGCCTCGTCTGTTTGGCTTTCTGCCATGATGCTACCATCCTCTCCTCGGTGAGAAAAAAGAAGACGACGAGATTTCCTTTAACTATGATAAATGGGATTTATGATGAGACTTCAAGGCACAAACACGATTTTTATCGTTTGTAAAAATCTAGGTATTGATTTTTTTGACTTATGTTGAAAGATGTGATTGGGAAGAGCTTCGGAACGATGTATAAGGAACTTTATATCCTATATCCAATTGTATATATATATATATATATATATATATATATATATATATATATATATATATATATATATATATATGTGTGTGTGTGTGTGTGTGTGTGTGTGTGTGTGTGTGTGTGTATTTTTTTATACATATTCTCCATTTCCCGCGTTACTGATGTAGCGTAAAGAACAGATGACTGAGCCTTAGAGGGAATATCCTTACTTGGGCTCCTTCTCTGTTCCTTTTTTGGAGAAGTAAAAACCAACCAAAACAAAAGAGGAAAGATGAAAGGAAGAAGGGTATTCCTCAGGTTCGCTTGTCGAAGGAAGATGGAAGTACCACAATGATCAATCCTCGAGCTCACAATCTCCATACAAAAACTGTGGGAAGCAGCAGAGAGATGCGTGCCTCGGACCTACGCCTTGGTGACGGGGACTCATGCAGACAGCTCACGATCACAGTGGCCAAAATGATACTTGAATAACAGGAAGAAAGCAGCAACACTGCCAGACGGCTGATGAGAGGTTATGATAAGAAAACTAATGAGACGGAAGGCATTTGATTCCATCAGTACTAGGTTGAATGGCACCTCTGCAGATAAGGAAGAGCTGCTCACAAGAATAATAAATACGATATCTATATAACATCTCCAGCTTGTGGGAAGCAGACTTTATTATGCTGATGATGTGTGGTTTCCGGGATAGTGTGGAGAATATGGCTAGGCTCAACATGTTTATGTTAAAAGAGGGTTGGATTGTCGTATCTTGAAATTGAAAGGAAGGACACGAATGACACATAGAAGAGCTCAGAATGAGAAACTGCGTCTTAATACTATCATATCTCTCCAGTGTGCTCCTTCCCGACCCCGAGATGCTGCATAGGTCCGAACTGCACGAGGATATATGTGTTCGGTACGAGAAAAAGTATCAACATGGAAGAGAGGGAATAAGGAAGAGCGAGAATCTGAGTTGAAGCGCGTAAACTGAAATCAACCGCGTATGAGTAAATAGCGATAGAAACCGAAGCGGATGATTCATTTATGGAGGACAAAATCTTAAATGACACCACTGCTGATAGGATTAGCGGGAGAAGTCTCTCCATCAATTACAACTCTGATGGCACAGCCAGAGAGGAAGCCCTGCTTCATGGACTAGAGAGAAACAGAAAAATGTAAAAGAAACAGTTTTAGAAAGCAAAGATCTGTGCCTCACCATGTCCAATGCTTCAGAGGTGCCGAAGGCCAAGACAAAATTCACTAGAATCCCCGAGACAAAAGGACAAGAGGTGGATCACCAGTAGACCAAGTGCTGCAAAATCTACATTGGTGCTTTGAGAGAATAGAATGGGATTCTCAGCGTTTCAGAAAACCTGAGATAAGGAGACCTTCAAAGACTGGAGGCCGTAATGAGGAGAAAGTTGGAAGAATGAGAACGGTCTTCTATCTTATGGATGGGCTGCATAAAGAAATGCTTCCAAGAAGTTTTTTTTTATTCAGTCCACTATCAGTCTATATCAGGCTCAGACACCAAAACATGATGGGCCAACGAAGGCGGAAGAGAAGAGTATAAAAAGATGGAAAGCGCCCCAGGCTTTCGTCAACAATTCCATCCGTAATCTCGCATGAATATGGTTATAAACGAGACTAATGTGTATGTTTACGGTCTTGGACGACGATCCTTCTATTCTGTAGGATGATTAGGGAGTGCAGTAGGGCGGCGTTGTCGGGAGGGCTTGTCGTGAAGACTGATTTCAATGGCTAACCTACTTCCACCAGGCAAATGCGTCCAGCTGGGCGTCATTTATAAGGATGAGAAAGCAAAAAAGGTCCTATTTTGTGCCCAGTGGGACGCTACAGACAGAAGGGCTGGGAGGTGAATGTAGCCCCGCTGAGGTATTCAGACCGACGACGCCCACTGAGGATATCTACAAGCGAGGGAATGAGACCCCCTCCCGCAGCAGTGGGATGATTAGGTAATTGGCGAATATGGTTTGATTGAATAAATGGACAGCTCTGGTTAAGGTAAGGAATTCAAGAGAGAGGAAGAGAGAAAAGAACAAATAGACTGACACAGAGGTAGGTTGGGTTTGAGTATTGATATTTGTGTTTTCGTGTACATTTTTTTGTGTATTCTACATAAATTTGTTCATTTATGCTTTTGTATGCGTGCATTGGACAGGTTCGTCCAAATAAGTGCCTTGAATATATGTGAGATTGTTTATGTACAATCAACTGCATGAGAGCCCCACTGTCTATCTGCCGAAGCATTTCCAATTGTGTAAGGTCTAACTAACTTATGAAAACTATATATTGTCCAAATGGCGTCCTAGCTACGCTCTTCGTTGTATATCAACTGACTGATATATTTCTCTCTTGTCTCTCCCCTGATGATGTGATTATTACACAAAAGTGCACTTGGGAACTTATCGTGTTTCATTTTCCCCGTGGACTCATATATATATATATATATATATATATATTTTTTTTTTGCTTTGTCGCTGTCTCCCGCGTTTACGAGGCAGCGCAAGGAAACAGACGAAAGAAATGGCCCAACCCACCCCCATACACATGTATATACATACGTCCACACACGCAAATATACATACCTACACAGCTTTCCATGGTTTACCCCAGACGCTTCACATGCCCCGATTCAATCCACTGACAGCACGTCAACCCCGGTATACCACATCGCTCCAATTCACTCTATTCCTTGCCCTCCTTTCACCCTCCTGCATGTTCAGGCCCCGATCACACAAAATCTTTTTCACTCCATCTTTCCACCTCCAATTTGGTCTCCCTCTTTTCCTCGTTCCCTCCACCTCCGACACATATATCCTCTTGGTCAATCTTTCCTCACTCATTCTCTCCATGTGACCAAACCATTTCAAAACACCCTCTTCTGCTCTCTCAACCACGCTCTTTTTATTTCCACACATCTCTCTTACCCTTACGTTACTTACTCGATCAAACCACCTCACACCACACATTGTCCTCAAACATCTCATTTCCAGCACATCCATCCTCCTGCGCACAACTCTATCCAGAGCCCACGCCTCGCAACCATACAACATTGTTGGAACCACTATTCCTTCAAACATACCCATTTTTGCTTTCCGAGATAATGTTCTCGACTTCCACACATTCTTCAAGGCTCCCAGAATTTTCGCCCCCTCCCCCACCCTATGATCCACTTCCGCTTCCATGGTTCCATCCGCTGCCAGATCCACTCCCAGATATCTAAAACACTTCACTTCCTCCAGTTTTTCTCCATTCAAACTCACCTCCCAATTGACTTGACCCTCAACCCTACTGTACCTAATAACCTTGCTCTTATTCACATTTACTCTTAACTTTCTTCTTTCACACACTTTACCAAACTCATTCACCAGCTTCTGCAGTTTCTCACATGAATCAGCCACCAGCGCTGTATCATCAGCGAACAACAACTGACTCACTTCCCAAGCTCTCTCATCCCCAACAGACTTCATACTTGCCCCTCTTTCCAAAACTCTTGCATTCGCCTCTCTAACAACCCCATCCATAAACAAATTAAACAACCATGGAGACATCACACACCCCTGCCGCAAACCTACATTCACTGAGAACCAATCACTTTCCTCTCTTCCTACACGTACACATGCCTTACATCCTCGATAAAAACTTTTCACTGCTTCTAACAACTTGCCTCCCACACCATATATTCTTAATACCTTCCACAGAGCATCTCTATCAACTCTATCATATGCCTTCTCCAGATCCATAAATGCTACATACAAATCCATTTGCTTTTCTAAGTATTTCTCACATACATTCTTCAAAGCAAACACCTGATCCACACATCCTCTACCACTTCTGAAACCACACTGCTCTTCCCCAATCTGATGCTCTGTACATGCCTTCACCCTCTCAATCAGTACCCTCCCATATAATTTACCAGGAATACTCAACAAACTTATACCTCTGTAATTTGAGCACTCACTCTTATCCCCTTTGCCTTTGTACAATGGCACTATGCACGCATTCCGCCAATCCTCAGGCACCTCACCGTGAGTCATACATACATTAAATAACCTTACCAACCAGTCAACAATACAGTCACCCCCTTTTTTAATAAATTCCACTGCAATACCATCCAAACCTGCTGCCTTGCCGGCTTTCATCTTCCGCAAAGCTTTTACTACCTCTTCTCTGTTTACCAAATCATTTTCCCTAACCCTCTCACTTTGCACACCACCTCGACCAAAACACCCTATATCTGCCACTCTATCATCAAACACATTCAACAAACCTTCAAAATACTCACTCCATCTCCTTCTCACATCACCACTACTTGTTATCACCTCCCCATTTGCGCCCTTCACTGAAGTTCCCATTTGCTCCCTTGTCTTACGCACCTTATTTATATATATATATATATATATATATATATATATATATATATATATATATATATATATATATGTATATATATATATATATATATATATATATGACTTACACTCTGGAAATCACCCATAACTACAACACTAGAAACATCGTTTCAACACATCCCTTCATGCCAATGATGCACCTACCATAAAAGATAAACCTAGCATTTACTACTCAACTGCCCTGTGCTCTCTGCACATAGACGCACACACAACACACCACTGTATCACTTGTAGTTCCAACCGTTAGGCATGGCCAGCTTCCTGAGCGCTGCTGGAGCCTCTTAAAGATAGAAGGGGCAGAAAGGTAAGGTAATATATATATATATATATATATATATACATATATATATATATATATATATACATATATATATATATATATATATATATATATATATATATATATATATATATATATATATGCCTTACATCCTCGATAAAAACTTTTCACATCTTCTAACAACTTGCCTCCCACACCATATATTCTTAATACCTTCCACAGAGCATCTCTATCATATGCCTTCTCCAGATCCATAAATGCTACATACAAATCCATTTGCTTTTCTAAGTATTTCTCACATACATTCTTCAAAGCAAACACCTGATCCACACATCCTCTACGACTTCTGAAACCACACTGCTCTTCCCCAATCTGATGCTCTGTACATGCCTTCACCCTCTCAATCAAATCCCTCCCATATAATTTACCAGGAATACTCAACAAACTTATACCTCTGTAATTTGAGCACTCACTCTTATCCCCTTTGCCAACAATGTTGTATGGTTGCGAAGCGTGTGCTATGGATAGAGTTGTGCGCAGGAGGATGGATGTGCTGGAAATGAGATGTTTGAGGAGAATGTGTGGTGTGAGGTGGTAAGAGAAGGGTAAGAGAGATGTGTGGAAATAAAAAGAGCGTGGTTGAGAGAGCAGAAGAGGGTGTTTTGAAATGGTTTGGGCACATGGAGAGAATGAGTGAGGAAAGATTAACCAAGAGGATATATGTGTCGGAGGGGGAGGGAACGAGAAGTGGGAGACCAAATTGGAGGTGGAAAGATGGAGTGAAAAAGATTTTGTGTGATCGGGGCCTGAGCATGCAGGAGGGTGAAAGGAGGGCAAGGAATATAGTGAATTGGATCGATGTGGTATACCGGGGTTGACGTGCTGTCAGTGGATTGAATCAGGGCATGTGAAGTGTCTGGGGTAAACCATGGAAAGCTGTGTAGGTATGTATATTTGCGTGTGTGGACGTATGTATATACATGTGTATGGGGGTGGGTTGAGCCATTTCTTTCGGGTGTTTCCTTGCGCTACCTCGCAAACGCGGGAGACAGCGACAAAGCAAAAGAAAAATATATATATATATATATATATATATATATATATATATATATATATATATATATATATATATATATATATATAAGTGGACAAGAATCAAATGCTTTGTTTGATCATGTTAAAAATTATGATCATTGTACTGACTGGGTAACGCTAATTCGGTTATCAGCTGTATGTAACTCCTTTACCACGAGATATATCATTGAATCTTCTGTTATTATATCCACAAAGAATTGTAACAATATCATTGAAGGTCTATATAAACTGGACAACTTTGTCGTAGGTAGAATTTGCAAACAGTTCCCACTCCTGTCCACATAATAAAAATTCTATGACAGGCATGATGCCAGACCCGAACACCACCATCCGGTAACGCTTGTTTACCAATGGCGTCTTAGCTTCGCCTCTTCCTTGTATATCAACTGTCTGTTCTACGTCTTCCATCTCATTCTTGTATCTCCCCTGGCGATGTGATCATTACACGAAAGTGCACTTGGGAACTTATCGTGTTTCCTTTTCCTCGTGGTTATCAGGATATATATATATATATATATATATATATATATATATATATATATATATATATATATATATATATATATATATATATACATATACATTAACCTTATTACTCTTGGGCTTCACATAACATTACCATTTACTCAAGTTTTCACTCCAGGGACAACATAGTCATGAGCCTCTTAGCAAAAGATGCCAAACATGACATTCTCCGGCATCGTTGCCATTCAAGAACATATTTGCTCTGCAGCTCTGTGGCCTGAAATTGGTGCATGATGGAAGGAAGGAAAAATACAGCACCGTCTTGGGCGGGAGGGGGTACTCAGACCCAGAGTGGTATTGGGGTTATGAAAGCCAGCGATGGTGGCGGATGTAACGTAGACAGGGGAGTAAACAAACCTGTGGTGGTGAAAATGTGATACGAAGGGACGGAGCGAAAGAAAAGAGATGGGATAGAGAATGATGGGTAAAAATGGAGGGTGAAGATGAGGCAAGAGAAATGTGGGGATTGGGGGAGGGAGAGAGAGAGAGAGAGAGAGAGAGAGAGAGAGAGAGAGAGAGAGAGAGAGAGAGAGAGAGAGAGAGAGAGAGAGAGAGAGAGAGAGAGAGAGAGAGAGAGAGAGAGGTGGAGGGCCAGCATCAGTGTGACAGTGTTGGAAGGCCAGCATCAGTGTGACAGTGTTGGAAGACCAACATCAGTGTGACAGTGTTGGAAGACCAACATCAGTGTGACAGTGTTGGAAGACCAACACCAGTGTGAGAGGCCATAGAACCATTTCTCTCTCATGAGCATCACGTCCACCAAGGCCACTCACACCGCCTGCTGTGAGCGTAATGTTTAAGAGTTAGTACAATAATTTGGTCTAATGGCTTCCAGAAACCGTGTTTTTATATAAAAAGTCAAGAGGGAATAAAGAATAAAAATGTGTGTGTGTGTGTGTGTGTGGAAAACGGGGTGGTATGGCAACAAACGGGTTATAATTAAACTCTTTAAAAGTTTCTACTTCATAAAATCTTCCTCAGAAAAACTATTTACGCAAGCAAGGTTTTGAGTCATCCGGCTGCACGTCTCGTATGATCATTACCTGATTGGCCACCCCAACTTGCTGGCTCCTCCCTTCTGGACACCCATTCGCTCCAATCTTTACCGTCAATCCAGACTTATCAGTGAAACCATTTCTTATATTTGTGATAATTTCTATGCTAATGTGGGCGGCTTCATGAGCTTTCCTCATCTGCTTATCTACCCTTTCTTATCATATTCATTCTTCGTTCCAGTTCGGCGGTTTATATCCTACTAAATGATATCCATATTCAGGCCTTCTTTCACTATCAAATCCTCATTCTTTTATATCTGAGTTGAATTTCGTCATCCATATATTAGACCTACCCTTGGGGTCTGTCTAGTTCCCCTTGTAAGGTGATGCAATGCTCTTCGTCTTTCACTTTCCTTACGTCCTTGGCATCATCCACACACACACCCTATGTCAGTTCGTTCACACAGATCAAGACGCATGAGTACACGTGTAGTCAAATGTGAGGCATTACCTCAAAGACAAGTTCTGGCTCACCCAGAATTTTCATCCTTTATTCCACCAGCGGTTCACTCGAGAGGCTGCTTCATGTTCCTTAGGGCCTCCGCCGTACGCAAATTTAACGACCCATAACCTCTAAACACCCAGACCTTAGTAGTAAGCACTCGCCGTAAAGTTCTGACTCAAGTTTATAGCCTAACCCATGTTTATTGCCAACCCAGCCGCCAGGGAAAATTACCAGGCTCGACCTCTCACCCTGGACTACAAATGCTTCCTTGATATGGTAAATTTCCTTTGCGAATTCCGTCAAAATTTTCCGGTCTTTCCTTTTTTTTTTGGCTCTTTGTGGGAAGAAACTGTTGCTAGAGAGCGGAGGTTTGGAGCGGAGAAGAGGTGGGTGATATTGTGGGAACCTGGGTAGACTTTTCTGAGGGAGGGAATGATGCAGGAAAATTCTGGGGGGGATGGGGGTGAGTGAGGGGTGTGATAGAAAGGTGTGGAGACTATGAGAAGAGATCGGGTATACTGAGAAAGGAAGAAGGAATTTGAGAAATTAGGAGGTGAGAGAAGATGGATGCTTGAGAGGAGATCTCGGGGGAAAAACTGAATTCGTGTTTACCAAAGGGAGAACACGAAGGGATGACATATGTGGGAAGAAAGGAAGCGAGAGGTTGGCTTATATGTGGACGTCCTAGCTAAGTCTCTTCGTTGTATATCAACTGACTGTTATATTTCTCTCTTGTGTCTCCCCTGATGATGTGATTATTACACAAAAGTGCACTTGGGAACTTATCGTGTTTCATTTTCCCCCTGGACTCATAGGAATATACTTCATCACGCGCAAATTGTAATCCTTTCCAATATATATACGTCTCTAATTTGGTCCATCCCCTTTGGTAACCTCCCAATCATTCTATGTCCATATACCCAAACTATTTCAGCAAAATCTCTTCAGCTGTCTCAAGCACACTTTCTTTTATTACCACACCTCTCTCTCTCACCCTTTCATCACTTACTTGATCAAACCTTATCACACCACACATTTTCCTCAAACATTTCATATCCACACATCCACCCTCGTCCGCACATCTTCACCTACACCTCATTTTAGCCCTCCCAGACAACGACCTCTCCACACATTCTTCAGCGCTTCTAGAATTTTGCCCCCTCAGCCACCCTATGACTCACTTCCGCTCCCATGGTTTCATGCGCTGCATTTTTCACTCGCAGGTGTCAAAGACACTTCATTTCCTCCAATTTTCTCCATTCAGTCTCACACCCTAACTCACCTAACCTTCAAACCTCCTAAAGCTTGTTTTATGTTTACATTACTCCCAACTTCCTCCTTTCATACACAATTCGAA
This sequence comes from Panulirus ornatus, assembly GCF_036320965.1. NCBI lineage: Eukaryota > Metazoa > Arthropoda > Malacostraca > Decapoda > Palinuridae > Panulirus > Panulirus ornatus. Next base: position 48,262,550 of record NC_092225.1, on the reverse strand, counting down.
ATTCAGACTAACTTCTGCAGTTTTTCACTCGAATTTGCAACCAGCGCTGTATCATCAGCAAACAACAACTGACTTACTTCCTAAACCTCCGGCTTTCGCCCCCTTTAAACGCCTTCTACGACACGCAGGGAATAAGGGATAAAATTCTTTCTCCCCTATCCCATGGATATATATATATATATATATATATATATATATATATATATATATATATATATATATATATATATCCCTGGGGATAGGGGAGAAAGAATACTTCCCACGTATTCCCTGCGTGTCGTAGAAGGCGACTAAAAGGGAAGTGAGCGGGGGGGCTGGAAATCCTCCCCTCTCATTTTTTTTTTTTTTTCAATTTTCCAAAAGAAGGAACAGAGAAGGGGGCCAGGTGAGGATATTCCCTCTAAGGCCCAGTCCTCTGTTCTTAACGCTACCTTGCTAATGCGGGAAATGGTGAATAGTATGAAAAAAAAAAAAATATATATATATATATATTCACCCACCTCCGCACACACACACACACACACACACACACACACACACACACACACACACACACACACACACATATACAAAGCATTTCAGTGGAAACAGGAAGCAGGTGATTCCTAAGAAATCTTCGTCTGGTACATCCCATGCCCAAGCTATAAACATAATTACGATGGGAGTAAGAGAATAAGATAGATAGATGAACGAAATCGGTGATCGGATATCATTACTGTGACAGTGCTGAGGCTAATAACAGTAAAAAAGAGAGGAAAAAGAGAGAAAAGGGCTTAGAAAAAAATGCTAAACTTCAAAAAGTATAAAAAATAGGACTATCTTACGAACATTTAGACTTGCAACTTACCCTCATTTACAAGACGTTCCTCACACTCGAAGGCCAACACAAAATGGGGCCAACGAAGGTCTCGTCGCTACCCACCACCAGCAGGAGGAGAACCTGCACAATATAAGACACCCAACGTTAATCGTGTGACGAGATCCTTCACGATATTGTCGCCCACCTGACTCCAACGCAGGCTGACAGGACTGACCCGAATATAAAACACCGTTAAAAAGGAGATTTTCTGGAGGTGTTTTCAAAGTTTAGTGACACCCAAGGCCCTGACGCGTTGTCCTTAGAATATACTATGAGGTGAGATGGGTGAGTTTATGGGGAGAGAGAGAGAGAGAGAGAGAGAGAGAGAGAGAGAGAGAGAGAGAGAGAGAGAGAGAGAGAGAGAGAGAGAGACTCAGCAACTAACTGCGTTCGACATCATTTCTTATGAAGGAATTCTCCGGTAGTCCGAGAAGAATGCCAACGGTCAAAGTTCTTTTTTTTTTTTTTTTTTGTTTTTGTAGGAGTGACAGGTGTTCGTCTCCCACAGTCGAGGACCTTACAGTTCCTGCCAAGACCGAGTACTACTTCCGTCTAAACGTTAAACGTATCAAATGTACGTATCACGTGCGTGTTCCGAGGCGATCAGCACATGATGAAGGAGTGCCTCTGTCCTTTACAACATTCTTCGTGACTGGATGTCGGGTATAACCCTTCTGTGGTGAAGTACAACATCTAAGAACTCTCACTCAAGTGTTTAGTTTTACCTTCGGTAAATACAAGAAATGCTTTATCACCTCTGTGTAGCGAAGCCCCTTTATTTGTATGTGTGTGTGTGTGTGTGTGTGTGTTTAATCACCTATCTGAGCTATGTATAAGGGAAGGGAGTTCTACACTCGCAGGGCGCCACTTCTTGAACATTTCCTGCTACACAGTATCACATAACTTTGAAATTACTGTGTATTGTGCACATTCACGGATACATTAACTAAGGTTCGTGTGTGTGTGTGTGTAAGTGTGTGTGTGTGTATGTGTGTGAGTATAATGTTATGTACATTCATCAGCAACGTAAACAGAGACCAATAAGTTAAAGGGTTTCATCTAGTATATATCAACCTTTTGTCTCAAAACCGACGTAAAATTGATGTTTGCCTCGGCAATAAGAAGTCTCATAGCTTACATGTTTCCGAAGCTTCACTCGGCAATAAGAAGTCTCATAGCTTATATGTTTCCGAAGCTTCACTCGGCAATAAGAAGTCTCATAGCTTATATGTTTCCGAAGCTTCATCATTTCCCACCAAACCTTATTCCTTTTAGCGTCAACCAAGTCTTCAGTATAAAGATCTCATTTTCTCATATCCCACTAAATCTACGACATTTTTGGTAAAACCCAAACAAAATTACAACAGAAATTTCCTCAGTAGATTAGTATATGGGATGCGTCAGCCAACATCACTATCAGAAGCCTACCACAATCGGTTTTGGGAAAGATGACTTCTTTCTGCTTCATGAAAAAAAAAAAAAATCAAGAAATTCTTAGTTTCGAGCAAATAATTGTGTACCACCATCAGCTCCACAACAATGTGAATTTTCTGTCCATAGGAATAGAATTTTGGGTTTAATCTGTATTTCCTTATCACAAATCAATATATGATATAAATACGTTGGTTTGTTATGGCACAATGCAAGTGAAATGCACTTTTAGCTCCACCTCGCATCAACACTGTAAAAGCAGTCACTTTTGAGAGTATGTTCTCTACAGTAATTGTCATGATGGACAAAATATATGAAAACAACCACGACCAAGCAACGAAAAAGCGGTGCAGTGGTAAGCGTTGCTGACTATGAATCATGTACGGTAACCGCTCGAGTTAGCATCCTGGGAAGGACAGTCTACCTGCAGCCAACCCAGCTGTTCATCCCCCCTTCGAACTGGTCGATTGATTGGTACCTGGCTTGTGTTAAGCTTTATATATATATATATATATATATATATATATATATATATATATATATATATATATAATTTTTTTTTTTGCTTTGTCGCTGTCTCCCGCGTTTGCGAGGTAGCGCAAGGAAACAGACGAAAGAAATGGCCCAACCCACCCCATACACATGTATATACATACACGTCCACACACGCAAATATACATACCTACACAGCTTTCCATGGTTTACCCCAGACACTTCACATGCCCTGATCCAATCCACTGACAGCACGTCAACCCCGGTATACCACATCGATCCAATTCACTCTATTCCTTGCCCTCCTTTCACCCTCCTGCATGTTCAGGCCCCGATCACACAAAATCTTTTTCACTCCATCTTTCCACCTCCAATTTGGTCTCCCACTTCTCCTCGTTCCCTCCACCTCCGACTCATATATCCTCTTGGTCAATCTTTCCTCACTCATTCTCTCCATGTGCCCAAACCATTTCAAAACACCCTCTTCTGCTCTCTCAACCACGCTCTTTTTATTTCCACACATCTCTCTTACCCTTACGTTACTTACTCGATCAAACCACCTCACACCACACATTGTCCTCAAACATCTCATTTCCAGCACATCCATCCTCCTGCGCACAACTCTATCCATAGCCCACGCCTCGCAACCATACAACATTGTTGGAACCACTATTCCTTCAAACATACCCATTTTTGCTTTACGAGATAATGTTCTCGACTTCCACACATTCTTCAAGGCTCCCAGGATTTTCGCCCCCTCCCCCACCCTATGATCCACTTCCGCCTCCATGGTTCCATCCGCTGCCAGATCCACTGCCAGATATCTAAAACACTTTACTTCCTCCAGTTTTTCTCCATTTAAACTTACCTCCCAATTGACTTGACCCTCAACCCTACTGTGCCTAATTACCTTGCTCTTATTCACATTTACTCTTAACTTTCTTCTTTCACACACTTTACCAAACACAGTCACCAGCTTCTGTAGTTTCTCACATGAATCAGCCACCAGCGCTGTATCATCAGCGAACAACAACTGACTCACTTCCCAAGCTCTCTCATCCCCAACAGACTTCATACTTGCCCCTCTTTCCAAAACTCTTGCATTCACCTCCCTAACAACCCCATCCATAAACAAATTAAACAACCATGGAGACATCACACACCCTTGCCGCAAACCTACATTCACTGAGAACCAGTCACTTTCCTCTCTTCCTACACGTACACATGCCTTACATCCTCGATAAAAACTTTTCACTGCTTCTAACAACTTGCCTCCCACACCATATATTCTTAATACCTTCCACAGAGCATCTCTATCAACTCTATCATATGCCTTCTCCAGATCCATAAATGCTACATACAAATCCATTTGCTTTTCTAAGTATTTCTCACATACATTCTTCAAAGCAAACACCTGATCCACACATCCGCTACCACTTCTGAAACCACACTGCTCTTCCCCAATCTGATGCTCTGTACATGCCTTCACCCTCTCAATCAATACCCTCCCATATAATTTACCAGGAATACTCAACAAACTTATACCTCTGTAATTTGAGCACTCACTCTTATCCCCTTTGCCTTTGTACAATGGCACTATGCACGCATTCCGCCAATCCTCAGGCACCTCACCATGAGTCATACATACATTAAATAACCTTACCAACCAGTCAATGATACAGTCACCCCCTTTTTTAACAAATTCCACTGCAATACCATCCAAACCTGCTGCCTTGCCGGCTTTCATACATATATATATATATATATATATATATATATATATATGTGTGTGTGTGTGTGTGTGTGTGTGTGTGTGTGTGTGTGTGTGTGTGTGTCAGCTGCTAATGGACGAAGGTGATGGTGATCACTTTCTGCTGAGGAACATAAAGTGATTGATGACGGAAATGATGAAAGTGACCTCCAGTCTGTCTTGAGCACATCACAAAAGAAGACAATACGTAAGCAGACACACATACGCCCCTGAAGCTGCTCCTGACACTGAGATACCGCAGAACCCGAAATTGACCAGGCTTGTGTTCCCTCCAGGAACTACTTTCACTAAGAGATGTGATTGGCTGCACGTAACTAGTATGGCAAATGTAGACAAGACTAACAATATTGACACAAGACGATGACAACTGTGTCTTCGTCACCAGCTCCCAGGAGATTTTTCGACCTCTGCTTGGCACCGAGTATGCAGGCAGCACGGTACATGATCCCACCGCGCAAGCTGCCACCCAGCTGCCACACTGTGATCCATAGCGTCAGCGAGGCTGTGTACCCTGTGTTCTCCACGACCGACCAAGTCATCAATCCTAGACGACTGCCTAACTGTAAACTGGTCGTGGTGGAATAGGTTGGGCCCTCCTGAAATTCCGTCAAGATTCTCTTCAGGCTTGCCTCAGGAAGGTCCTATACAATTGCCTCAGGAAGGTCCTACACAATCTCTACATACCACCTCTCTCTCCGTAGATATTTCATATGCCGGCGATGGGGTCACGTAGCCAAAAGAACAACACCCACACCCTCGTCTTTCTTCGCTCTGCCAGGCTCTGCCACGTCTGCATCACAAGTGTCCTCGGGTCCCGACCCTCCAGTCTTACCAGTCCCTGGTAGGAAGAGTCCTCCACTGATGGCTGTGTGAAATCATTAGAGCATCAGCAAGAGGCCCACAAACGGCTTCTTCAAGTTCCAAAAGGGAGTCGCACAGGCGATCCAACTATTTAAGAAAAGTCTTATGAGATTTCTTCAACTTCAGGAGAGCCATCCACCGCCACTAACGTGTGACACTGGATGCCACTAAAGTAAGTGTGAGTATAAGTGATCGTGTGGAAGTGTCCATGGTTCCCCCTCTCCCAGGTCCCGTTACCACATGTGCCACCTAAACCACCCTCATTCCCCAGTGACGAGGTGTATCGCTGTACAAACGTCTCTGTCCCCGTAATCTCACGGGCGTGGTTGTAAGTGCGATTTTTTTTTCAGTGATAATGATAACACTGGTAAAAAAGAAATTTTCCTTTATGTATTGATCACTTCAAGGACTAGACTACCATAACCTGTCATTTTTCTGTTGATTAACTCGAGTGGACCTGAACAAAACATCAAAATGGCTGACAATACTTTACTTACAGTCCTGGGTTGGAGTATTGCTTTCCTCAAGAAGAGGTTACCTACCCTTCATCATAAAGTTACCACGGAGGCCGTAGACGTGGTGTGCCTACAGGAATGTGGAATACCTGCTCGGTCAGTGCCACCAAAAATGCCTTTCTTCAGCTGTTACGATCTTAGATCATGCAACTCATGTCTAATGTACGTCAAAGAAAACTGTAGCACATGTTCCCATTACTGTTAAGAAGTCTGAAGGCCATGGAATGCAGTACCATGGTATTAGGGTCTATAAACCTCATAAATTTATATGCACCATCAGGCGTGCTTAATGTACTGGACCTCCCAGAATGTATCCAATCAGAACCAACTCATATAAAAGGTAATTCTAACGCTAGGCACAAAATTATTGGTAACTCCAACCATACCAATCGCAAGGGGCAGCAGCTGTTAACACTACTGAATACAGATGATAATGTACAGCTGGTAGGGAACCTAAAAAAAATCACCTCCCTGGTGGGGTCCTTGATTTGTGTGTAGGATTTAACGTCTCACATACTATACATTCTTCCATTATTGTTCATGATATAGTAAGTGATCACCCTCCTAGGCTATCGAATATTAAATTCTTTTATACCATCCTCCCTAGGTAAAGTTCAAACAAAAACGGCTCAAAATCCCAGATGATCAGCTTCAGAACTCTACTTCTCATATGTTCAGATGGCTAAAGTTCTACCAGCCTAGCAGAGTGGAGGAGTTTCATACCGACCAAGTGGAAACTATCCAGCAATACTCAGAACCACCTATACGGATTAGGAGACCTATTGAACACACCCTAGCCTAACCCAAACAGGCATCACACCGACTATAATGATCCACAGCTTAAGAAATACAAGTCTCTCACTAGCAGCAATGGGCTAACTTACAGGCGATCACGAGCACCAGAAACGCTGGAAGTACTCCACCCTGCCTCAGCAAACGCCCGCCAGCCCATGACTAAACTTAAACAATCTAACTTGACCTTTAAGCTGCTTATGACACAACCAGTTGACACGTAATCTTGTCTGAACTTGCCAAAGTGGATGTAGGTGATTGCTTTTCCGATGGATGTCTGATAACCTGTCTAACAAAAGGACATCTGTTTTGTTTCAGGGACACAGAAGTGAAATCAAAGAGTTTGAACTTTGTACTTACTCCGCAGGGTGGTGTACTTAACCCCTCCTTATTCAATGCTCTAATTAATGCCCACGAATGCCGAACACCATATAGTCAGCTATGTTGACGTCATCATAAACACCTCTGGGCATAATGATACATTTACTATACTCAGTCATGTATCAGTTACCTGTGAAAGGCTAAGTCTTGTTATCTCTGCTGACAAAACCCAAATCCTCAACAAACGTCTCCCTAAAAGAGGAAGGGTGTCACCAGAGAGATTCGGTTAAATAATGGGTTCCAGACTGGTTATGTAAGAAGGTACCGGTATCTTAGGTGAGAGGTACCAACATTTGAAGCTGCTGTCACGAGACTTTACCACTATGCAGAGAGAGAGGCTTAGGGTGCTCAGAATTGCAGTAGTTGGTCCCAACCCACAGATTGGGGTAGATGTCAGAATAGTTAAAATGATGTACATCGCTTACGTCTGTTCTATGACTGGTAAAAACTGCGGCTCTGTTTGCTCTAACGCCTGAAAGAAGATTTGGAAACCTTGAGAAAAAATTACAAATTGAAACAATGGGAAAAAGTTTTGACTTCCTTAAAACAACAAAGATTCTAAACACGAGGAAAGAACTTGATCTTCATAGTATAAGAGACAGAATAACTGAAATCAATTTTATTAGGATCCAGATGCTCAAACAAACACATCACAATCCATGTGAAGAAGCCTTCCAAACCTCCTTCTCACTCATCCAAATGAGTTACTACAACTAGGAGTAGGCTTAGAATGTATGGTATTCATGAACTTTACCATGCGAGACAACCACGGCAACATCCTACCCCATGGGAAACTATCCTCTTTCATATAACAATTTCCACATCTCCCCAGACCTTATATCAAGTCACAGCCTGAGTAAGCATTAAGAGTAAGTAATGACGCTCGTCACCAGCTTGAAGGCATGACCACTGAACATAATCTCCCACAGACTATATATATACAGACGGTCCCCTGCAACAAACCACTGGTGTTGCCAGTAGTGCTACTGTTGTAACACGTACTCATGCTGTATACGATAAACTGGAACTCGGAGTCAATAACTGGACATCCACACTCACAATGGAATTATTTGCTATCCTTAAGGCCCTTCAATGTGTTGAAAACTCTGTGATAGTCTCATTCTAAGTGATTCTCTTTCACTATGATGCTTATATGCTTATGTCTGAATTATAACACATTTATAACAAAATTACTTGTGATGGGCTTAGAGTCCACTTTCTCTAGGTCCCATCCCATATTAGGCTCCTACTGCATGATAAAGCTGATGTACTAGCCAAAACTTCTGCCTTGAAGGATGAAGTTGATTATCCCCTGGATCTACCAGCGAGTAGCCTTATAACCATCATATAGAAAGAACATAAGCAAAATCTTTTAGAAGTGGAATCAACACAAGTAGGTCCATCTTCCACCATAAGTCATGCAAGAAGAGCCATACATATGTATATATGGTTCCAAATAGCAGACACCTTGATGCTGTCGCCAGACTTATAATGAGTTATAGATATTAATGTGAATCTCCTCCACCTGTTGATAATGAGCATGATTAGTGACAGTAACTGGTGCATGATTAGTGACAGTAACTGATGCATGATTAGTGACAGTAACTGGAGCATGATTAGTGACAGTAACTGGTGCATGATTAGTGACAGTAACTGGAGCATGATTAGTGACAGTAACTGGAGCATGATTAGTGACAGTAACTGATGCATGATTAGTGACAGTAACTGATGCATGATTAGTGACAGTAACTGGAGCATGATTAGTGACAGTAACTGATGCATGATTAGTGACAGTAACTGGAGCATGATTAGTGACAGTAACTGGAGCATGATTAGTGACAGTAACTGATGCATGATTAGTGACAGTAACTGGAGCATGATTAGTGACAGTAACTGGAGCATGATTAGTGACAGTAACTGATGCATGATTAGTGACAGTAACTGGAGCATGATTAGTGACAGTAACTAGTGCATGATTAGTGACAGTAACTGATGCATGATTAGTGACAGTAACTGGAGCATGATTAGTGACAGTAACTGATGCATGATTAGTGACAGTAACTGGAGCATGATTAGTGACAGTAACTGGAGCATGATTAGTGACAGTAACTGATGCATGATTAGTGACAGTAACTGGAGCATGATTAGTGACAGTAACTGGTGCATGATTAGTGACAGTAACTAGTGCATGATTAGTGACAGTAACTGATGCATGATTAGTGACAGTAACTGGAGCATGATTAGTGACAGTAACTAGTGCATGATTAGTGACAGTAACTGATGCATGATTAGTGACAGTAACTGGAGCATGATTAGTGACAGTAACTGATGCATGATTAGTGACAGTAACTGGAGCATGATTAGTGACAGTAACTGATGCATGATTAGTGACAGTAACTGGAGCATGATTAGTGACAGTAACTGGAGCATGATTAGTGACAGTAACTGATGCATGATTAGTGACAGTAACTGGAGCATGATTAGTGACAGTAACTGGAGCATGATTAGTGACAGTAACTGATGCATGATTAGTGACAGTAACTGGAGCATGATTAGTGACAGTAACTGATGCATGATTAGTGACAGTAACTGGAGCATGATTAGTGACAGTAACTAGTGCATGATTAGTGACAGTAACTGATGCATGATTAGTGACAGTAACTAGTGCATGATTAGTGACAGTAACTGATGCATGATTAGTGACAGTAACTGGAGCATGATTAGTGACAGTAACTGATGCATGATTAGTGACAGTAACTGGAGCATGATTAGTGACAGTAACTGATGCATGATTAGTGACAGTAACTGGAGCATGATTAGTGACAGTAACTGATGCATGATTAGTGACAGTAACTGATGCATGATTAGTGACAGTAACTGGAGCATGATTAGTGACAGTAACTGGAGCATGATTAGTGACAGTAACTGATGCATGATTAGTGACAGTAACTGGAGCATGATTAGTGACAGTAACTGATGCATGATTAGTGACAGTAACTGGAGCATGATTAGTGACAGTAACTGATGCATGATTAGTGACAGTAACTGGAGCATGATTAGTGACAGTAACTGGAGCATGATTAGTGACAGTAACTGATGCATGATTAGTGACAGTAACTGGAGCATGATTAGTGACAGTAACTGGAGCATGATTAGTGACAGTAACTGATGCATGATTAGTGACAGTAACTGGAGCATGATTAGTGACAGTAACTGGTGCATGATTAGTGACAGTAACTAGTGCATGATTAGTGACAGTAACTGATGCATGATTAGTGACAGTAACTGGAGCATGATTAGTGACAGTAACTAGTGCATGATTAGTGACAGTAACTGATGCATGATTAGTGACAGTAACTGGAGCATGATTAGTGACAGTAACTAGTGCATGATTAGTGACAGTAACTGATGCATGATTAGTGACAGTAACTGGAGCATGATTAGTGACAGTAACTGATGCATGATTAGTGACAGTAACTGGAGCATGATTAGTGACAGTAACTGATGCATGATTAGTGACAGTAACTGGAGCATGATTAGTGACAGTAACTGGAGCATGATTAGTGACAGTAACTGATGCATGATTAGTGACAGTAACTGGAGCATGATTAGTGACAGTAACTAGTGCATGATTAGTGACAGTAACTGATGCATGATTAGTGACAGTAACTGGAGCATGATTAGTGACAGTAACTGATGCATGATTAGTGACAGTAACTGGAGCATGATTAGTGACAGTAACTGGAGCATGATTAGTGACAGTAACTGGAGCATGATTAGTGACAGTAACTGATGCATGATTAGTGACAGTAACTGGAGCATGATTAGTGACAGTAACTGATGCATGATTAGTGACAGTAACTGGAGCATGATTAGTGACAGTAACTGGAGCATGATTAGTGACAGTAACTAGTGCATGATTAGTGACAGTAACTGATGCATGATTAGTGACAGTAACTGGAGCATGATTAGTGACAGTAACTGATGCATGATTAGTGACAGTAACTGGAGCATGATTAGTGACAGTAACTGGAGCATGATTAGTGACAGTAACTAGTGCATGATTAGTGACAGTAACTGATGCATGATTAGTGACAGTAACTGGAGCATGATTAGTGACAGTAACTGATGCATGATTAGTGACAGTAACTGGAGCATGATTAGTGACAGTAACTGGTGCATGATTAGTGACAGTAACTGATGCATGATTAGTGACAGTAACTGGAGCATGATTAGTGACAGTAACTAGTGCATGATTAGTGACAGTAACTGATGCATGATTAGTGACAGTAACTGGAGCATGATTAGTGACAGTAACTGATGCATGATTAGTGACAGTAACTGGAGCATGATTAGTGACAGTAACTGATGCATGATTAGTGACAGTAACTGGAGCATGATTAGTGACAGTAACTAGTGCATGATTAGTGACAGTAACTGATGCATGATTAGTGACAGTAACTGGAGCATGATTAGTGACAGTAACTAGTGCATGATTAGTGACAGTAACTGATGCATGATTAGTGACAGTAACTGGAGCATGATTAGTGACAGTAACTGGAGCATGATTAGTGACAGTAACTGATGCATGATTAGTGACAGTAACTGGAGCATGATTAGTGACAGTAACTAGTGCATGATTAGTGACAGTAACTGATGCATGATTAGTGACAGTAACTGGAGCATGATTAGTGACAGTAACTGATGCATGATTAGTGACAGTAACTGGAGCATGATTAGTGACAGTAACTGATGCATGATTAGTGACAGTAACTGATGCATGATTAGTGACAGTAACTAGTGCATGATTAGTGACAGTAACTGATGCATGATTAGTGACAGTAACTGATGCATGATTAGTGACAGTAACTGATGCATGATTAGTGACAGTAACTAGTGCATGATTAGTGACAGTAACTAGTGCATGATTAGTGACAGTAACTGATGCATCATTAGTTGACAGTGACTGGTGCATGATTAGTGACTGTAACTAGTGCATGGAGCCTGAACATGCAGGAGGGTGAAAGGCGGGCAAGGAATAGAGTGAATTGGATCGATGTGGTATACCGGGGTCGACGCGCTGTCAATGGATTGAATCAGGGCATGTGAAGCGTGTGGGGTAAACCATGGAAAGTTCTGCGGGGCCTGGATGTGGAAAGGGAGCTGTGGTTTCGGGCATTATTGCATGTCAGCTAGAGACTGAGTGTGAACGAATGGGGCCTTTGGTGTCTTTTCCTTGCGCTACCTCGCACACATGAGGGGGGAGGGGGATGTTATTCCATGTGTGGCGAGGTGGCGATGGGAATGAATAAAGGCAGACAGTGTGAATTGTGTGCATGTGTATATATGTATGTGTTTGTGTGTGTATATATATGTGTACATTGAGATGTATGGGTATGTATATTTGCGTGTGTGGATGTGTATGTATATACTTGTGTATGGGGGTGGGTTGGGCCATTTCTTTCGTCTGTTTCCTTGCGCTACCTCGCAAATGCGGGAGACAGCGACAAAGCAAAATGAAAAAAAAAAACTAGTGCATGATGAATGACAGTAACTAATGCATGACCAGTGACAGTAACTAGTGCATGATCAGTGACAGTAACTAGTGCATGATTAGTGACAAACACATGAGTAATAAGTTGGAACACCTCACACGACGTACCAAACTGAATAGCTGAGTCGGATGGCAACTTAATATCTTGCTAGAGGGATGTCATACAACTACCCACTCGCCCCACACCCATACATGCACAGCTCGCCTCCTGATCTTACCTACTTGTGCCTGATCCCTTTCAGTAGGTTGTCTAATGCTAGAGGATTCTCTGCCTGTATGTTGAACATAAAGCATTACGCTACTGATAATGGACACTGTGACGATGCGATAGAAATAGGTGAGGTAAATTTGCATGTGTGTGTGTGTGTGCGCGCGCGCGTTTCAAAAAAGGTGTTCTGCTTTCTATTCAAGAAAAATATATACGAAATCATTTCATGAAGCCTAAAGTCAATTTAAGACATATTTTCCACATAAAATATATCCCGCTCGAAGTAATTCACAATCTGAATATGGAAGCTTTTAAGGAAAATCTGAAAAATATGGCCCATAAATTTTCATACTTCCCAAGCTCGGGTCCCTGTAGACTTTTAATGTTATAAAACTGTGTTTTTTTTTTCCTTCCTGCATAAAGTCACTGGAGAGGAGTCTGTACAGTTTTCTATTTTCTTTTCTCCACCAGACTGATTTCAGTATTGGAGGTGATCGAATCTTGCTTTAGTTAAAAGATGTAGGTACTTGCCAATGACTCCGTCTAACAGAAAATTATGATTATATATGCATATATATCACATGTTTACCAAATGGCGTCCTAGCTTCGTCTCTTCGATGTATAGCAACTGACTGTTATATTCCTCTCTTGTGTCTCCCCTGATGATGTGATTATTACACGAAAGTGCACTTGGGAACTTTTCGTGTTTCATTTTCCCCGTGGACTCATAGGAATATATATATATATATATATATATATATATATATATATATATATATATATATATATGAGGACCCTATCTGGTAATGGTTCTGGAACTTCTCCAGGACCATCTTTTCACAGGAGCTCCTGCAGATCCAAGGCTGCTTTACTTCGGGGGACAAGGAAATGATGGACTTCTTCGGAGTAACAAGGTCTTTGACATGTCTGTATACTCCCAGTGACTCAATCCCAACAACGGTGGCTGGTCACTCGTAGTCAACACACGTTTGTGTGTGTGTGTGTGTGTGTGTGTGTGTGTGTGTGTGTGTGTGTGTGTGTGTGTAGCGCCTAAGAAACGGCCATGATCAAGGTATCCTGTTACGCGTATCTTATCACATAAAAAGATAACAAATGAGGGTGACAGTAAGTAGAGAGGTTGAGGATATGGCAGCAGACAAAGAAATGGTCGAGAAACAATGAAGGACTGTTGAATGTGTCAGATGACAGGGTAGCGGATGTGGACTGTTTAGCAGGTGACGGGATGCGAAGCACGAGGCATGGCGAACGGCATAGTAAATGAGAGGCGGTAGTGAAAGCCTTGTGAAAGATGAAGTGTGGGAAAGTGAGAGCAGAGGATGGGGTTACAATCGAGTTTCTCAAAAAATTGGGTGACAGTGTTGCTGGTGACCACATAGTCTGGCTCTTCTACTTCTGTATGGTCCAAGATACCGGGGTGCCTTAAAGACTGGCACAATGTAGGTATAATGCGCTTGCATAAAGCCTCATTTCATATTCTACCAAACAGTAATCGTTCCTTATTTTGAATTCATATCCTTCATTTGACTAACATGGCCATACAATAATGCCCATGTCCCGCAGTCATGCATCAGCCGTTTAAAACGTTAGGGTAATATGGTTTAAGCTAACCGCAGGAGGCCAGCAAATAAAGGCGGATATTACATCTTGTGTGTGGGTGGCCAGCTCGGCCCGGGCCGGCAATAAAACTAGGCGGCTGCCATTCTTCATAAGACTCTCACGGTGGTTTTTTAGGTAACCAAGGAACCCGTCGTGCTGTTGACGTCATGTCCCCGTTCCACTTGTGACCCGCCTGGCTAGGTCTCCCTTCCTTCGCGCGAAGTTTACCGCAGCGTCAGGAGCATCGAGCTTAGGAAATGCGTTCGAGGTCTGAGAAATGCATTCTGGTTTCGAGGCTTTTGTCAGGGGATCAGTGCAACTAAACGGTCTCTTGCTCTTGTCACATGGGACCCCTCACCTCCCCATCTCCTCAGCGTCTGCATTTGTACTCTAGCTTCTCCACGCTACATGGTGTTCAGTCTCAAGTGGTTTCCTGCCGGCTCTTGGTAGGGAGGGAGTGATGGGTGGAGAGGCGCCCTCTTTATGACTATCTTGTCTCTACCACAAACAAGACCATGATCTTAGAACATCACTATAGTCCTTCGGCAGATAACTTCGTCATTGACCATTAGGTCTCCTGCTATCTGTCCTTCTCATGTACCTACATGTTTAACTCTCCGTCATCATTTCATAATCATCCAACACAACTTACTCCTCTTTTCTCCTCTTCGATTCATTATCTCATTTCTGTTTATCTGTCCCCCTCCACTCATCTCGTCATCTTTCTTCACCTCGCTTGTTTCCCTCAACTCTCATTCTCCAGTTTTCGTCTCGACTTCTTAGTTCTACTCCTCATTTTCCATCCTTCCACTTTTCGTGTTAGTTCCAGTCTCACCCTCATCGTTTTCCATCATTTCCACTTACCCTGTTAGTTCCCCCCTCACCCTCATCTTCCACAGTTTCCACTTACCTTGTTAGTTGCACCCTCACCCCCTCATTAGGATATATTACCAAGTCAAAGGAGGACTGCCAAAAGATTCAAAGTGATTTAGACAAACTGATAGAGCGGCTAGAAACATTGCAAATGGTCTTTGATATCAAAAGATATAAATTAATGCACTTCGGCATTAGAAGACTTTAGAAAAAGAAAAAAGACCCTGGAACGAATTATCAGTAATGACCTAAATTACGTATAGCAACGTCTACCTGAATACAGTAAAGTCAATATGAGGCAGTTTCATAGCCAGAAACATAAACTATAAAACGAAGGATACAATTATTACTTGCTCTTTATGATGCCCAAGTCAGACCTCATTGGGAGTAAAATGTTCAATTCAGGTCACTAGACTTGATCAAATATGAAGAAAACTAGAATGAATTCAAAGAGCAACATACTTTATTCCGTCAACCAGGTGTAAGCCTTATGAGGAAAGACTTGAAAGACTAAAATCATTCTCACGAAAAATAGAAAAAAAAAAAAAAAAAAAGACTCCAAGGAGACGTAATAAAAGTTTTCAGAACATTAAATAATTCTGATAACCTACAAAAATTTTCTTCAAGTTAGACATGGACTGAAAACCCCCCCCCCAAAAAAAAACCAGTATGAAATTTAAAGGAAGGAACCAAATTAACAACGGGGCCAAAACTGTAGAATTGTCGAGTTCGTGTATAAGTTACCACCACATGTAATGAATACAAAGTCTATCAATATCTTCACGTCAAGGATTCACAGGGCCACTTCAGTGTTATCTGTCATCAGAAGATAGTCCTGTATTAAGACCTATTTTCTTTAAGTTACGCCATAGAAAAATATACGAATCTAACCTACTATTTTTCTGTTTCAGAGTTCATCTCCAGAAAGCGTCAATGCAACTAGATTAGCGAACTTTTCCCAGTTCACAGTTTCCAATAAAACGATTAAGGAAGTAAACTTTTTCCATGTAACAATGTTTCCTTCTCAGTTATTTTTCTGCTGGCTGTTGAGCCGGAGGGAGATGTGGGAGGGGAGGTGCCTACTACTTTACGACCCCTGTCTCTTGTGAAAAATAAGATTATAACTGCAGATAGTCTCGCCACTGGTCATCAGGTCTTCTGTTGCATCCTTCATATGTACATTTTACTATATTACTTTTAACCCCTTCTTTAGCCCTTGCACTTCACTACTACGTTTACCCTCACCCTCTCCGTTACCTTCATTTCCTCCTCTCTCTCAAAAAAGAAAAAAGGATAAAAATAAAATAAATGAATGAATGAATAGATAAACTCAGATTCCGAGGAGATGTAAAAGAAGCTGTCGAAGTCCTGAATGATCTAGATAACATACGGTAACACATGAAAATTTCTAAACACTGTAAAGACATTCAACTACCAGATATAAAAGATACCTTTTCCCTTCACATTACTCATTTTCACTCGGGCTTTTCTTACAACCTCGATCTTTACCTCCCACAGTCTCCACTCCTCATCTTACCTTGACATCTTTGTCATCATCTTACTCATTCTTGATACTGAGTTTGTCGTTTTCACACTCACTCACCCCCTTATTCTTCAATCCTCACTTAACCCCATTCCCTTCACTCTTATCCTCCTTTTTCTCCTCTCCCTACAGTTTTTTGTACCATCTACCATCAACTTTCATATTTCCTACTCCTCATCTTACATTACTACTTCAACTCTCATTTTCCTCATTGTCTATTCCTCATCTTACCCCTGTTCGCTCCATCTTCACTCTCCAAGCTTCACATTCCACCTCACATTGCTACCTACTGGCTGGCCCTTTCCACTATTATCCTTATCTGTAAGACCCTTTTGATTTTACTCTCACTTTCACTCTTCCTACTCATCCTTTCTCTCACCCTGACACTCTCACGGCTCTCTACCCTTATCTCCAGCCTCTCCCCACCACACTTTCTCCCCCACCCTCCTCGCGCGCCCTGCTCTAAGCAATATCTGTTGCTTATAATATATAGTTTAGAAAAATAATGTGGCAGATACTGTCCTTAATAAGGGCTTCCTAAGACATGCGTTCTCTCTTTTTATACACGCGCGCGCTCACACACACACACACACAATATATATATATATATATATATATATATATATATATATATATATATATATATATATATATATATATATATATATATACATATATATATATATATATATATATATATATATATATATATATATATATATATAGAAAGAGAGAGAGAGAGAGAGAGAGAGAGAGAGAGAGAGTTTCCAAACTCCGCCTGCAGGGAATTACATTGTGAACGAAAAGTCAAAGGGATCCACCATCTCCCAGCTACTGAAAGTAGCGCAGCTTTGGAGCTGCAGGAGCTCCTGTAAGGGTGGTTCCTGAAGCAATCATATATATGTATATATATATATATATATATATATATATATATATATATATATATATATAAGCAGACAGACACATATATCGTCCTACTATCATGCTTGGCCATGAACCGTTCCCATCGCAGTATGCACATGGTACTTCCATTTTATAAGCAGCCAAGGTTCCTTTGTCTGGGAGGGTAACTTGCGAACACGAGGGATATGACGAGCCAAGGGATCCCATTCCGTTATCGGTCGTTAAATGAATTTGATGGGCCGGAGGAAATCTCGATATGAAGTTCTTTC